>NC_134807.1:43170327-43174318 GCF_046742065.1 Oratosquilla oratoria | reverse complement strand
GACTTCTGTCGGAATTTTGTTGTGTTCCAGTCGGACCTCCGCTGGGACCTCCGTTGGATCTCCATTAGACCTCCGCTGGACCTCCGTTGGACCTCCGTTGGATCTGATTGTACCTCCGTTGGACCTCCTTTGGGCCTCAGTCATACCTCCGTTGGGCTTCAGTAAGGCCTTCGTTGGACCTCCGTTGAATCTCCATTTGGCCTCAGTCGGGCCTCCGTTGGTGCTCAGTGAGGCCTCCGTCAAGCCTCCGTTGGGCCTCAGTAAGATCTACGTTGAACCTCCGTTGGACCTGAGTTGAGCCTCCATTGGACCTCCATTGGACTTCCGTCAAGCCTCCGTTGGGCCTCAGTAAGACCTCCGTTGGACCTCTGTTGGACCTGAGTTGAACCTCCATTGGACCTCTATTGGGCCTCAGTCAGGTCTCCGTTGGACATCAGTAAGGCCTTCGTTGGACCTCCGTTGGACCCCCGTTTGACCTCCGTTGGGCCTCTGTCGGACCTCAGTCGGACCTCCGTCGGACCTCCGTTTGACCTCCGTTGGGCTTCTGTCGGACCTCCGTCGGACCTCAGTTGGACCTTCATTAGACCTCCGTTGGACCTCCGTTGGACCTCCGTTGGACCTCCGTTGGACCTCCGTTGGATCTCCGTTGGACCTCCGTTGGACCTCCGTTGGACCTCCGTTGGACCTACGTTGGACCTCCATTGGATCTCCGTTGGACCTCCATCGGATCTCTGTCTTCCTGTACGCAGTCCCAGAAGGTCCCCTTTGCTGAAAAAGAAAATCTTGTAACCTCATTTAATCTTTGACGACCTTCGCCTTCCACATCACTTCTTTCTTGGAACATGAAATTACTTTCATTAAAAAATGTCAGCACGTTTCTGCTCTTGTCTCTCTCCCACGCATTTGGAGGACGCATGCGTCCTCTTCATTACAATCTTCAGAATGAAAAATATACTCCGAATTGAAGTGGTTAATTCTTTCGCCCTCAATTATTCTTAAGCCGGGGAAGCAATCTCTTCATGAGGAGCCCAACCGTTGCATATTTTAGGTCAAATTGCATTCTGTTTATTTTCGCAAATTGGAACATTGCTGACAAAAAAAAAAAAAAAAAGATTGTGCTCCAATCTTTGTGAAGATGATTATCTAGGGTCGCTTTTTTTCGTTGAGATTCAGGATTATTGTCCATTCGAGGTCATGTCAGTTGAGAAAAAAGAAGAAATCGAAATTTTGGTTACATCTGACGGCATAGTTTCTTTAAAGAAATGTTATACGGGGTACAGAATCCTTGCATCTGTTTAGAAAAAAACCTCCACTAAATCTAGTGTCTGGTCCCGATATTTTGACAGTTGAGACTAACATCAAGTATGAATATTATTTGCATCATACTGTAACACTTTTTCCATAGTCTTCTACTTTATTTCATATTTCTTCTTTCCTCTTATGTACTTATTTTCATCCTCAATTTTCCCTCTCCTCAATTCCCCCCCCCACGCCCGCACATTTTCTCCTTCTTGTAATAGTCTCAAACACTCCTACCACAAAATATTCTGTTTTCTATTACATATATTATGTCTTCTGTCTCCTGGTCTGTTACGTTGTCGGGCAGATGGACACTTGGACAGCAGACATTTGGCCTAACGGATGTTTTTGACCGACGGACATTTCGCTAAACGGATTTTTGTCCGACGTAGGCTACCTGTCAACGAATGGATATGGCACCCTTATGGTTTTTAAAGGAACGGACATTTAACCATAACATTGATTTATAAAAAAAAAAAAAAAAAATGAAACGACAAAAAAATCCTTTAATTTCATAAAATCACAGTAAAGGAAATAAAACGCGAAAACGTAGTCTATCAATAAAAGATGGAAAAAGCAGTAATGCGCGTCATGAATAATATGATGAGATGAAATAGAAAACTGCATGGACACGCACGCAATTGAAATTTGATGATTGCGTGCAATTTATTTCTTATAGCTTATTCATAAAGCAATTACAGTGAGCTTAATGTTTCATCCACAAATATACGTTCAGTGTTACAACTGTCGGTAAAACACCCGAATGACCAAGTGTCTGACCCATTATGTAGACATACTTTTTACCCTATTGCTATAACTTAATTCAAAAGCTGAGACATGAGGCATGATCCACATACTACCATATACGTACAAACATAGGCATACGTAACAACCTAATACAAAACACGATTGAACACTAGTCCAGTTTCAGTGGGATTGACCCCTCAAGTTCAGATGCTGACCGGGAAAGCATTGGATGTTGTGTTCTCTTTGCCCATATAAGGAAGTTATCTCAGCCCGTGACCTTGGCATTATTGTCTTGTGCAACCAGAAACCTCGGGATTCCACTCAGAGCGTTCCCAAATGGAGTGATCGTGCGGGTTAATCAGCTATGTCAATATGTATATTCCGCGTCTACTCCCACCAGCTCAGATTCATAGACTCTCCCGGCGGTCACGTGCCCCCCCCCCCTCTCTCTCGTTCTCGTCTCATCTCAGCAGTCTGCTCTCCTCCTCTCATCTTCCTCTCCATTCTCTCCTCTCTCACGACTCTCAACCTCTCTCTCTCATCTCTCATCTCCACTCCTCTCTCTCTCTCTCTCTCCTCTCTCATCTCTCTCCCCCTCTCTCTCTCCCTCTCCCTCTCCCTCTCTCTCTCTCCCACTCCCTCTCCCTCTCCCTCTCCCTCTCCCTCTCCCTCTCTCTCTCTCTCTCTCTCTCTCTCTCTCTCTCTCTCTCTCTCATTCTGTCTGCCTGCTTGTCTGTCTGTCTTTGTGTGTGTCTATCTGTTTCTTTCTATCTCTATCCTTTTCTGCCTATTTGTCTACCTGTCTGTTTATTTGTCTCCCATCCTGTCAGTTTGCTGTCTGGCTACCTGTCTCTTTCTCCCTTTGTCTGTCTGTATGCTTTACAGATTCTCTGTATACCTTTGTATACTCGTATGTTTTACAGATTCTCTGTCCCAGTTTGTATATCTGTTTGTCTTTCTTTGTCCTCATTTCTTTAGTTTTAGAATTCCTTTCACCCTTCTCTGTATCTTTTTCTTCCCTCTCCTTATCTTACTCTCTCCCTGCAGCTGTCATTGCTCATTTGTCATTTGCTCTTTCTTTCTATTTATGACCCCACCCGTATGCATTTTATCTATGAATAGGCTAATTCGACTTTATCTTAGATTACTAATTGTTCTTTTTAGTAATCTAATAATGGTTTACTGATTTGTGCAGTGATTATTTATTTTTTGTTTCTTTAGCTATCTACACACACACACACACGCACACACACACACACAAACACACACACACACACACACACACACACACACACACACATAAACACACAAACACACACAAACACACACACACAAAACACACACACATCACAAACACACCACCACCACAACACACGACACACACACACAACACACACACACACCACACCCCACACACAACACCACACACACACACAACCACCACACACACACACAAACACACAGACACACACACACACACACAGACACACACAGCCACACACACACACACACACACACACACACACACACACACACATCACTCACACACACACACACACAACACACACACACACACACCACACAACGCTCACACACACACACACACACACACACACACACACACACACACACACACACACACACACACATATATATATATTTATATATATATACATATATATATATATACTGTATATATATGTATATATATAATATATATATATGTACAACACTGAATGGGTCCTAGTGATTAGAGATATATTTTAACAACCACAATGCACTTTAATTCACAGCAATCAACATTGGGAGACCCAATGGAGGCCGACATGCAGAAATTGAAATGCGATACTGCCAAGGACTCGAACCCAGCAATCACATTATAAGTGCCGTAGTAGCTTACCAACTACGCTATCAAGAGAGATACAAGTATAGCGTAACTTTTCTT
>NC_134807.1:43157827-43162827 GCF_046742065.1 Oratosquilla oratoria | reverse complement strand
GTACCATTTACCCTTTCCACTATACCATTACTCGAGGGATGCATAGGGGTGATTTTGTGGTGGCTGATGTTTGCCATCGCCATCACCTCTTTGAACGTCTCGTTCATGAATTCACCACCGCCATCTGAGATTACCTGCCTTGGAGCGCCATGTATGGCCAGGACGTTTTGTAGAAAGGCACGGGCTACTGTCCTCGCTTCCTTTGAATTAATAGGTACAGCGACCAGGAAGCGGGTTAGTACATCGACTACGGTCAGGATGTACTTCGCACCAGTTAGCGTGGTGGTTAGTGGACCAATGAGGTCAACGTGCACTCTCTCAAATGGAGCTTTCACGTCAGGAAACTGTCTAAGTGGAGCTGGGAGGTCATAGGAAGGTTTGCAAGTAATGCAGATTTTGCATTTTTTGATAAAATCCTTCACATCCTCCGACATCTTAGGCCAGAATGCAAACTTCTGTAGGCGTTCCAGAGTAACTTGGATTCCGCCATGGCCGGCCATCGGAAAGGGAGTGGGCGATGCGTAACGCTGCCGCCTTTGCTCCATCAGGGCATACCAGGCGAAGCTCTTCCAACTGGTATGCATTCCTACGCGCATGATATAGGAGTCCGTCGGGGAGGAGTCGGAACTCCCCGATTGGCACTCTTAGGCGCGGGATCTTTGGCACTTCTGACGTCACTCCTTTGAGGTATTGTTTTACACGACCCCAATCAGGGTGTGTATCCTGATCCTTTCGGATCTCAACCTGGTTCCAGGTGATGGTATCCTCCTCAGTAGTTGTGCATGGAGTTCCCTCGGCCATCCGTGGTTACGGCCGAAACTATGAAGTCATCTATAGGGTGGTCAGCCCCCCGTATCCGAGAGAGTGCGTCCGCAACAATGTTGAGTCTCCCAGGTATGTACTCGACCTGGATGTCAAAGTCGGCGATGGCCATCTGCCACCGGAGGATCCGAGTGTTTGTGCCCTTAACAGTGAAGAAGCCAGACCAATGGCCTGTGATCACTCATCAACCGAACAGGATAGCCCATGATTAGGGGGCGGTTAACCGTGAGACCGTACACTGCCGCTAACGCTTCTCTCTCCACGGTGCTGTACCGTTTCTCATGCGTGTTCAGCGTGCGACTGAAGTACGAGAGTGGACGTCTCGCACCTCCTTCGCCCTCCTGCTGAAGCACGCCCCCGATAGCCGAGGCACTAGCATCGGTGGTGAGTAAGAACGGTTTGGAAAAAGTTGGGGTATGGAAGGACCACCGTTGACGACAAATGATGCTTGAGGGACTCAAACGCATGCAACTGAGGAGGTGTCCATGCACCAAGCACACGATTGTTGTGCTTCCCTGCGACGTCACCCTTTGTCATATCTATTAGGGGCAACGAAATGGCCGCCAAAGTGCGGGATAAATTTGCGGTAATATCCCGTCAATCCTAAAAAGGAAAGCAACTCTTTCCGACGCGTTGGCCGGGGGAAAGCTTTGATGGCTTGGACTTTCTCTGGCTGGGGCTTTATCCCTTCCTGGGATATTACATGGCCTAGGTAAGCGACCTCCTTCTGGAAGAAATGACATTTCTCCAGCCTCAATGAGAGGTTTGCTTCCTGCAAACCTCCTAAGGACATCCTCAAGATTCTTGAGGTGGTCGACCCAGGACGTACCCAGAACAATTATATCGTCCATGTACACCATCGCACTGACCCCTAACAGCCCCGTTAGTACCTGGTTCATCACCCTTTGAAAACAGGATGGAGCGTCCTTTAACCCGAAGGGCAGAGACGTGAACTCGTAATGCCCTTCGGACGTTGAGAATGCAGTTTTCTCGCAGCTGCTCTCCTTCAACAGGATCTGGAGATAACCCTGCTTTAAGTCAAGCAGAGAGAAAATGACGCTGGAGCCGAGACTGCGCAGCATCGAATCGATGTGAAGGGAGAGGGAACCTATCATCAACCACGTGGTCTATTTAGAGCACGAAAATCAAGACAAAGACGAAGGGTTTTATCCTTCTTCACAACCGGAACAATAGGAGCATTGTAAGGAGAACGAGATGGGCGAATGATCCCTTACTGAGCATATCCCCAATGAGGTCTCTAATCTCACCTCTATACTTCTCAGGGAAGGGATAAGATTTGCGGTAGACTGGCGGTCCAAATGTCCGAATCTCGTGCAGGAAGTGAGGCGTCACGGTAAGTGGATCCCCCGGTAAGGCAAAAACATCGGCATATTTGACCACTAAAGAGGCCAGAGCCATACTTTCCCTGCCATGGTCTATTAGGGAAAAAATTTTTCCTACTTCCACACGTAACTTGTGTACGCGAGAGCCATCCACTACGTTAGACGCCTGGACCATTCCCACCGAGACGTTAGTTCCACCGTCTATTAGCGCAATCTCCCCTAAGAGAGAAATGTCTCCGACCACCTGGTCCTTACGAACCTCATGGGTGTCCGGGCCCAAATTCAGGAATGGAACTTTACACCATGCCTTGCCATCTTCCATCCTGATCAGCTCTACTACTCCCTGGCCGAGCAGGTTGGCGCCTTCGGCATATGGGCGTGCTGTAAACAGCGCCGAGAGAAAACCTGACCTGCGGGAGCGAGGCTCGTTTGCCCTCTCGAGCATCAATCCTACGGTTCCCCCTGAGAACCCAGGCACCCACTGATGTTCAATTGACTTAACCGGGAAAGTGGGAGTTTCACTTTCCCGCTGGAAACTATGACGCTCCTCGCACACGGCGATGAATGGCGGTGAGTGCTGAGGCCGTCCCCGCAAGGATTACGGGAATATCCTTGCCCTTAACTTGGAATGTTAAAGGAGCTGAACGTCAATGTCACTTTGTGCGCCGCGAGGAAATCAAACCCTAAGATAATTTTGGCCGGCAAACCGTTAGCAGGGATGATAAAGAAAGGATGGAGGAACGAAAAACCAGCTAGATCAAAAGGAACATCTACCTTGCCAAGATTTGTCATCTCCGAACCGTCGGCCACTATGATTCTAGTGGTACCGACCTGGGAGCCTTCCATGGCGGTAGGCAAAATGCCTCTTATGGATAAGAGACACCGCCGCTCCCGTGTCCAAGAGGGCACAAATAGACTTACGCGCGAGTGGCTCTAACAAGGTAACCGCGACCATGGCTAAGCTTCCACTCGGCGTACGGGAGCTAGCTAAATCGACGTGAACAATTGTCACTGCCGACTGCTGTTCAACCGTCACCTTGGATTGTGGACACTCCTGCGCTGGCCGTTTTTTGACGAGCCACTCGCTGCACGACCCCTCTGAGCCTCATGACCGACCACTAAACTCAGTCTCCCGAATTTGCCCCACACCCCCGCAAGACTTGCAACACGTGGGTAGGTCGACTGCGTGGTCTATAATAACACACATCAGTCGCGTGTCCTGCTTTCTTGCAATGGGTGCAGTATGGACGCCACCTATTGCGATTACCACGGCCCCGGGGACGCTTCCACGTGTTCCTTTGTCCCCCATGTCTGTGAGTCGAGTGCATGGCTCCCTCGTGAGGGCACGTTGCGATCTCTCGCTCATGGCGAGGGCGCACCTCCACCTCTTGCGAATAGCGAAGAGGGTGTCTCTGACTCTCGCAGATTGCGAGGAGAGGAAGAGCCTGGGACTCTGTGTACAGTGGAAATGTTATGTGATTGTGAAGTTGAGTGGGAAAAGACGTCTGTGGCCGGATATTGGGTGGGTCACGGCAGGGGCGGCTGGGTACAAAACCATAGGGGAATCGGCACCGCCCGCGTACAACCGTCTTAACCGAACCAGGATGCCGATGGGCATAGTCAATGGCCGCATGGAGAATGGCAACAATGGACGCTTGCTGGTCTGAGGTGAGGGTGGTGCCGAATTGAGGGGGCATAGCCCGTTTAATGCGGGTTACCGCAGTAAAATTAGCCCACTCATCGCGCTCTGGGTGATACACCGTGTAGGCCGAGACCATGTCGGCCAGACGAAGCGCGAATGAAGTGAGTGTTTCGGCTGGATGCATAGTTGCTTCCGCCAAACGATCAGCTACAGCGCCAGCCGACGCGGGCGCGTAGAAAAAAGTGCGGAACGCTAGTTTGAACGCGTTCCAATCATCAGGATGCCCACTCTTGGCTAAACCGAGCGGCAATCGCGGCATCACCGGCAGTTTTTCTGCCTGAGTGACGGCGATTTTGTCAGCCTCCGGGATCTTCGGAGGACCACCTTTCATCTAACAGAGCGAGCCATGATTGCGCGTCCGTGCAAGCAGGCAGATTGGTAGTGGGATGATAATTTATCCCTGATGAAATGAATATTGGGACATCTGCAAGCTGCCTGCAGTGCCCTCGCCTGGTTGCTGACGGGTACACTCGTACGCCGCGACATGGCAATGAAATAACCGGCCTAGCTCTAGCTAGCACTCCTGTATGTGCACTGAGTATTTGGAGAATGTGGACTTTGTAATTTGTATGTATGTTCACTGAGTAATAGGAATGGGTACGTATACACGAGTTAGTCAAACTCTAACCACCGCTTGCCACCACTATGGTAAAGTGTCCGAATGGTTAGGCTCAATGACTAAAACACGTAGAAATGTGTTGGCTCTTTATTGTAGCACAGAATATGATATGTGTGTCGGAGGCTGAATGGGGGAGAGAACTAATCGGCACTGTGAATATGCTAGCACTTACTCTTTCGTGTCCTGAACCAGCACTTGCTTGACCACGACCGCCTGGTAGTGTAGTCAGAGATAATCTGAGTATTGTCCGGAGCGGGCTAGTCGCCCCTGCTGGTTCAGCTTAAGCGAGTGCCCAATCAGATGCTTGATCTGGGTCACGTGATGGACGCGCAAACTGGGTCACGTGATGACGCGCATCTGGGTCACGTGATGACGCGCAACTGGGAACAATGGCCATGCCTAGGCCGCGTCGCTCCGCCAGCTTTACGCGGGAACACGTGACCCAACGCGAGACGCTTACCATAGAAATAGTCATGCGGTTCTACTCATACCACACTTTAACGGATCACCAGGA
>NC_134807.1:43122827-43135327 GCF_046742065.1 Oratosquilla oratoria | reverse complement strand
GAGAATGGAGGAGAAATAAGGAAGGATGAGGTGAAGGCAGTTGTAAAGATAATGAAAGCAGGTAAGGCACCTGGTCTGGATGGATGTCATGCAGAATGTCTGAAAAAGGGAGGTTCAGTGATGGTGGACTGGTTGGTGAGGTTATTTAATGTTTGCTGGAGAGAGGGTAGAGTACCGGAGGACTGGAGTAGTGCCTGTATAGTTCCTCTTTACAAGGGAAAAGGGGACAAGTGTGAATGTAGTAATTTCAGAGGGATTAGCCTGTTGAGTGTAGTAGGGAAGGCTTATGGGAGGATCTTAATTGAGAGGATTAGGAGAGGAACAGAAGGAGTAATTGGTGAGGAACAGTGTGGATTTAGGACGGGTAGAGGTTGTGTAGATCAGATCTTTGTGGTAAGATAGATATGTGAGAAAGCTATAGGAAAGGGGAAGGATGTTTTTTGGGCTTTTATGGATCTGGAAAAGGCTTATGATAGGGTAGACAGAAAGGCACTGTGGGAGGTTATGCAGATTTATGGGATAGGAGGAAAGCTTTTGGGAGCTGTCAAGAGTTTTTATGAGAGTAGTAGAGCATGTGTTAGGATTAGAAATGGAGAGAGTGAGTGGTTTGAAGTAAAAGTTGGGGCTTCGTCAAGGATGCGTTATGTCGCCCTGGCTGTTCAACTTATACATGGATGGGGTGGTGCGAGAGGTGAATGCTAGGGTAGTGAGTCAGGGATTGGAGATGGTTAAAGAAAATGGAGAAAAGTGGGAGGTGAGCCAGCTGTTGTTTGCGGACGACACTGCGCTTGTGGCATGGTCAGAGGAGGGATTGAGGAAGCTGGTGGCAGAGTTTGGGAGAGTATGTGATAGAAGAAAGCTAAAGATAAATGTGGGTAAAAGTAAGGTGATGAGATGTACAAGGGGTGAAAGTGGCAGTAGACTGGAAGTGAACATTAAGGGAGAGCGACTGGAGGAAGTGGATAGTTTTAGATACTTGGGTGCAAGTGTAGCAGGAAAAGGTGGAGTGAAGGTGGAGGTAGAATGTAGATTGAGAGAAGCGAGTAAATGCCTTGGTGTTTTAAAGAGTGTAATGAGGAATAGACATTTGGGAATGGATGCGAAGAGGAGACTGTATGAAGGAGTGATTGTGCCAACAGCACTGTATGGGGCAGAAACGTGGAACATAAGAGAAGAAGAGAGAAGGAGTTTGAATGTGTTTGAGATGAGGTGTCTGAGAAGTATGGTGGGGGTTACTAGGCTGGATAGAGTGAGAAATGAGGAGGTGAGGAGGAGAACAGGGGTGAAAAAGGATTTGGGAGATAGGGTTGATGAAAGAATATTTGGGTGGTTTGGACACATGGAAAGAATGAGTGAAGAAAGACTAGTAAAAGAGGTATGGAAGGCAGATGTGGAGGGAGTGAACATGAGGGGACGTCCTAGGATGAGGTGGATGGATGGGGTGAAGGGGGCTTTGGGGAAGAGGGGAATGTCTGTTGAGGAAGGAAGGGAGAGGACGGAAGACAGAGGTGAGTGGAGAATGGTTGTATATGGATGATGTTGTGACTGCATGAGGAGAAATGGGCGGGGGGGTGGGGGGTGGGGTAGTATGTGTGAGTAAATTTTGACGCAGCCCGAAGGGATTTCTCCCCGTCCTCGCCTTATATGCAAAGGGGGACGGAGAGGGGGGGTCGCCGACTAAATGAAGCGGCCTTGCTGTGGATATACTGTGTCTTGTGACACTGCTTCTGACCCAGGGCGGTGGGCAGGGTGCAGGGATGACCCGTCATCCAGGAGGTGCTCAGATGAGAGGAAGGGTGGGAGGGGTGTGGAGTGTAGTTGGGGATGTAATGGGTGGGGGTGTTTTTGTGCCTTCCCCTTTTTGGCTACCTCCCTTGGAAGGGGGAAAAAGCCTTGGTATATGTATGTATGTATGTATTATTATTATTATTATTATCATTATTATTATTATTATTATTATTATTATTATTATTATTATTATTATTATTATTATTATTATTATTATTATTATTATTATTATTATTATTATTATTATTATTATTATTATTATTATTATTATTATTATTATTATTATTATTATTATTATTATTATTATTATTATTATTATTATTATTATTATTATTATTATTATTATTATTATTATTATTATTATTATTATTATCATGTATACGCCTCATATACATGACGAGTAGTATCGCCCAGTCATATAACCCACTCACTCCCTCACACACTCACCAGACTACCACCAAACACCAGCCGGCCGACAATAAGGCGCCAAAGACATCCTGTCCATCTCACTGACCTAAGCAGCTTCGACCATCCTTGCGACCAGACTACCACCGAACACGCACACACGAACACACGCGATCACACAAGTAACCACATAGTAATAAACACATTATTACGTATACTGACGAACCTCCCCTGGATATATATATATAGTCTAGCTGTTAGACTAAATTATATAATATAAATCTAAGATATAATAAGAAGTGACGAACTAAATCTCGCTCGCATAAACTCTTAAGTTTATACTAGCGTGGTACCTCATAAACTAGTTTCCGGCCTTCTTAAGGGAATGCACAGAGCTCGGACGGAGTCGGTCCGATGATACGTACCAAGGAATAAGAGAGTGCAATTGTAATATAGAACCAGGAGGTGATTGACTTAGTGTAGAACCATAGAAGAAATTGTGAACCAATAAAGAAAAGGAAACATAGTGCCTTTCTTTATGAAGCCGCCTTATGAAGATATATAAAATGGCGGCAGCGGTCTTCATTCCCACATCTCCGAAGAAGAAAAATTAATGAAATCGTCAGCCACGCCTACCAGAAGAAAGAATACCAGAGTTCTCGACACACACAAGTACCCAACTTCATAATCCAACACCAACCGCACCCTCCGAGAAGTCTTCAATACGGTGGTGAAATTTACATTTCAAACCACCTGGTGGCAGCAACACCTCAACACGGTACCCCTTACCAAGAACACCAAGTTCTAACCACCCCTCCAAGAAGATATCTCAATTGCACCACCAGTACGTCATCATCACCGACTCCTAATTATCGACCCACTACTAACCAAGGTAATTACTATACCAACCTTTCACAATTCTAGACATTAAAGATAACAACTAATAACCAATCAAAACCAGCCCCCCCTGATACTGCCTTATCTCCTTTTTTTACGAGCACGTCAATGAGGCAACCACCCCCCCCGCAAGCCTTACCACCCAGCGGTAATTGCACACACCCAATAACTTCGTACGTAAGGACAAACAAGTCTACGGGCCGCCACAGCCACACCTGACGGACCGGCACACACATCGATATATATACCTAATCTAAATCATACCCATCAAGGTACTCTATTGTTAAATATATATAATAGTGTAAGATTCACTTTAAACCTGCATATAACCAATAACTAACGATAGCTAAACTCCAATTTTTTTCCTTCTTTGATTAATAATTCAGTCTCTAGTGATTTAATAATTCAAACAAAAATATCATATTACAAAACTAAGTTACATAATTAAGTTACACAAGTAAGTTAATTTTTTTTTTGCATACTTCTATCTTGTACTGTCCCAAATTATTATTTAGAATAATATATTTAAAAAAATTCTCAATAACTAATATAATCACATAATTTTTTGCCAATATCAATTTTTTCCCAATATTATATATGCCCTTTTACATTGTATATCTTTTATATATATAAAAAAAAAATTGATTGCATTTGTACCATGGAATAACACTCAATATCACTAGCCCCACAATCATAACATTGTTTAGCTAGAAGAATCTAACATGTTACAAGCATTTTGTAATTTTAAATTTTAAACTTAAATTTTAGTTACAACTATCTTTCTTCACCACAGTGCTACAACTTATCGAATAGCAATTCCATATATTTCTATGTCCATTATATAAATTGTTGATATAATCACATGTAATTCCACTTCATATATATATATGTATAATCATAATGTATAACCGTTGACACCCTATATCCCCTTTTTTTTCTCTTAGCTAACCTTAACATACACCCTTTAAGTAATGTGTACCACATCTTTCTGACTTAACAATTCGACTTAGATGCCCCACCTATAGTTAACCACTAACATGGCGACAGGAACGAGAAGCAAATTCATGAAAGCGGTAGAAAGCATCCTCTCTAAATCTCAAGAGGAACATCCATCTCAGGACTTAGACTATAAGAAAGACGAACCAGACCCTCAACAAATAAATCCACAGGCTGACATTCCCACACAACCCTTAGACCATGACCACTCACATAACTCTGACAACGCCGCTCCTAAGGCAAATATTCCAATAAGTGCTCAGTATTATGATGAATTCTTACCCCCTCAAAACCAACCCTCTCAAGAAGACCCCTTCAACCCCTCTCAACCACAACAACCCATTCCTCCCACCATACCATTTGCTCAAGCTACTCCTCCTATAAACAATCATCAGTTCAACCCCGATATCCCGACACCCCTAATTCCCCCTCGCATGCACCCACAGTACTAACCCCTCCATCACACTCCCCATGCCTACCAAAACTTCCCCTTTACTTCTCCCCATAACCCATCCGGTCAACACACCTCCACACCATACCACCAACCACCACCTAACCCTCCTCCAAACCAACCATATTATCCCTACCCACAACCTCAACCTACAATATTTAACAATTATCAAACCATTACTCCTCTAACCGAAATCCCAACCTTTTCCAAAGCTAGTGGCCTATCCATTACTGACTTTCTGACAGCATGTGACCTCTTCTTTTCAAAGAACCAACACTACTCTGAATTTGACAAGATAAATCTATGCCGTCAGAAAATAGAAGCATCAGATGAATTCAGATCGAGGGCACGAATGATAGACAATTTAGTCGCGAGTGGAATCACATATCAAGACTACAAAAATCACCTGCTAAATGTTTTCCAGAACAAACAAACCAACAACATCAATTTCATCCTCACTTTTCTAAATAACACTAGAGTTCCAACACAAACAAACATCTACGATTTTGTTGCTAGCAAAATCAAAGAAGTTAGGGAGGACCTAGAAAATAATAGCCCTTGGGTATACACTGACTCTAATGGGAAAAGAGTCATGACAATAGAAAACTTACTAACATTCTTTGAGATAGGTTTCTATCTTTCTCAACTCCCACCAAAGTGTTTAAAAGAGGCCCCAAAAAGGGAATTAAAAACTAGAAATCCATTAGCTTATACCTACATCCTAGATATCACAAACGCTTGCGATGCCCCCCTCTCCACCCACCACTATCTCCCTAGACTAAATAGCCTTCAATCACAGCACCCCCCTCCCACCAATCCAGGACAATCTTCTAAGTGGTGTTCCTACCATTTGTCAAACAGTCACAACACTAGAGACTGCATACAAAAACAACAAATGCAAACACAGGCACCACGCCACCCTATCCCTTGCTCAGTTCATGGAACCATTTCCCACACCGATGCCCAGTGTCGAACACAGCAACAACAATACCCGCAGGTACAACACCACCCCATCCTTTGCTCAGTTCATGGTACTACCTCCCATACGGATGCGCAATGCAAAGTGCAATATCAAACCATACAAGCTCTATCCCCTCCAAACCTCCACTCCTACCTACACCAACACATCCAAACAAATACTGCAACCTACACAAAACAACAACTCACTCCAACGAAGAGTGTTACCAACAGAAATCACAACCACAACCTCACCAGAGAACTAACAAACCATTCACCACCCCTCAACAAACAGCTCCCTCCCACACGACACGCACAACTCAACACCGATTGGGGGAACGCGTACCAGCCTCACGCACCAAACCACCATAGGAACATCTCACACACACCACAACTACGTCACCCTAAAAGTGACTATAGATCAACTAACAGTTGACATGATGGTAGATACAGGAACAAATCTGAACATCATCCCCAGAGCACTCTATGAAGCATTAAATGACCCACCCCAAATTCAATTTTCCAATATGGAAGGACTCCTAATAGAAGGGAGCACCATTTCTCTACACGACACCATAGACTTATATATAGAAGTCGACAACTTCCAAGTAGGTTTCACACCTTTCCACATAGCTGACGAATGGAGTCTCGATCAACAAGGTATAATAGGATTAAAATCATTGAGGACATGGAAAACTATTATAGACCTAGAGAAAAATAACATCTCCTTCTCAGATGTAAATGATGAGCCAACTGTCCCTGAGACACCCGACTCAGACACACAACCTCTCTCATGTCTCCCTTCCTCAAATACTCCAATTCCAACTAACAGCTATTCCTTCCGACCACCCCCTTATGTCACCTCAAAGGCATTGATGTCTAACACAGTCATCATTCCCCCTAGACATTCCATGACTGTCCCACTATTCATACCCGGAGCAATCGGACATCAGGACGTCATAATTGACTCAGAAACGTCTAGACTTACCAACATCTCAATTGAACACTCTTGGGACATAATATCAGAAAATAAACACACCCTAGCTATGTTAACAAATCTCTCCGATCAACATCGCAAAATCAGGAAGAACACAAACATTTGTTCAGTCCATCTCCATAATTCCCCAATCCAGGAACCACTCCCACAACACATCAACACTGTAAGACCACCACAACCCCTCACCCCTATCCATCCAGACCAAATCACAACATCAGCCAACGGAGATATTCTACACAAGCTACTGGCCCTCCTACAAAGGAATAGATCAGCTATCGCCTTAGAAAGTGAACCACTAGGCAAATGTGATATAATCAAACATCACATCCAAATCCCCCCTAACACCCCCCCTTCCTACACTCCCGCTTACCGCATACCTCACAGTAGGAAATCCCAAGTCAATAACAGTGTACAAGAGATGTTACACCAAGGCGTAATTTCCCACTCAAACAGTCCCTGGAACAGTCCCCTCTTCCTGATCCCTAAGAAAGACGGAACCTTACGCCCTGTTGTCGACTTTAGAAAAGTCAACAACCTCACTCAATCTGACCCACACCCCCTCCCCGCCATGCAAAATGTACTACAATGCATTGGCAACGGGAATACAGTATTTTCCACTATCGACCTTAAGTCTGCCTTCTGGCAAGTGGAATTAACAAATGAATCGAAACCCGTAACTGCATTCTCCACTGACAAAGGACATTTCCATTTTGAACGTATGCCCTTTGGCCTTAAGAATGCCCCCTCAACCTAACAAAGGTTGATGACACGCATTTCCAGTGACATGATAGGAGTCTCATTATTCGTCTACTTAGACGACCTCATAATCTATAGTCCCACACAAACTGATCACCTTCATACACTAGAAATTGTCCTAAAAAGACTAAAAAACACAGGATTGAAAGTCCAACTAGGAAAGTGTAAATTCCTACAGACGGAACTCACCTTCCTAGGCCATAAAATAGATAGCCAAGGCATCCATACCACCACAGATAAAATAGATACAATAAACAATTTCCCAATCCCCAGAAACGCAGATGAAACTAGAAGTTTCATAGGGCTTGCATCATACTATAGACATTTCATCTACAATTTTGCACACATAGCTTCCCCCCTAACCAAATTCACAAGGAAAGGCGAACCATTTCAATGGTCAGAAACAGAACAACAAAGTTTCGACACACTGAAACACTCTCTGACCACAGCCCCTGTACTAGCCTTCCCTGACATGAAGAAAGAATTCTTTCTTTACACAGACGCCTCCTCTAAAGGAATAGGCGCAGTCCTACAACAGAAAGATGAAAATGGCAAAGAGCACCCCATAGCCTACGCAAATAGAGTACTATTCAACTACACACAAAGAAGGGCTAGCCCTCATATGGGGTCTGAAACATTTTAAGTTTCTTATCCTAGGTTACAAGATAACAATATTCACTGATCACCAACCCCTAGTCTATCTCTTTAACTCAAAAGACTTACATGGGAGAGTTGCTAGATGGAAAGCAACTCTCCTTGATTACGATCCCAAGATCGTATACTTAGCTGGGAAAGCTAATTTAGTGGCAGACTGCTTAAGCAGACAAACTCATATCAACCCCATAACCCAAACCACATGCATACCTATGCAAGAACTCAGAGATGAAACTGACAGAGACCCTATATGGTCTCCAATAAAACAACATCTCCTTTCACAAACCCCCTTACAATCCCGACCACCTGTCCCTATAGAGGAACTCAAATTGGTCGAAGGAATCATAAGGAGAACCACTAACACTAGAGAGGTTACTGTTATCCCCAGAGCCCTAGTCTCCAAAGTCCTACACATATTGCACGACAGTGCAATGGGAGGCCACTCAGGCAGAGATAAGACACTAAACACTGCTAGGCACTCATACTACTGGCAAAACATGAAAAGAGACATAACCACGCATATTGACTTTTGTGTCACTTGCAACCAATTCAGAGGCCCTGACCCAAAACAACTCCACATCAAAGATATCCCACTCCCTGCTGAGCCATGGGAAACACTTGGCATTGATCTACTCAAAATGCCAACCAGCCATCAAGGTTCCAATTATATACTCACAGCAGTAGAATATTTCTCTAAATACACAATCCTAATACCACTCCAAGACAAAACAGCAGAGACTGTAGCCAAAGCCCTAGTTAACAATATCTTTTGTAGATACAACATACCACACACAATGTTATCTGACAATGGATCAGGATTTAAAAATGAGGGGATGCGCGAAATAGCACACCTCTACAACATTGACCAAACATTTGCCACTGCATACCACCCACAAGGAAATGGTCTGACTGAGCGAACAAATCGCAAAGTCCTAGAGGTGCTCAGACCTTTAGTCAGCGATCTCATGGACAGTTGGGAAGATTGGCTACCACAGGTACAAGCCAGTATCAACAGCACAGTCAATTCCGCAACAAAGATGTCCCTACATGAGATCATTTTTGGCCAGCCAATGCGCCTACCTTACCAAATCTTCAACCCCCCCCCTTATACAACCTAGACAACCTCACACACTGCATCAAAAGAGGTATGCAAACCATTTACAAACAAGTCAGGGAAAACCTCAAAGAAGCCCAAGAAAAGACAAAGACAAAACAACACAAACGGTCAACTCCACTTGACATAGCGCTTGGTGACACTGTCATGGTCAAAGACTCAACCAGGACTAACAAACTCAGACCCAAGTTCTTAGGTCCCTTCACAGTCACAAGCTCACTCCCTAACAATGTTTTTCTACTAACGGATCCTTCCGATCACACAACCGTAACCATACATGGAGAGAAGCTGAGAAAGGTCAAACTCAACCTCGACCCAATCCCACCTCCCACCAACAACCCACCTACCGCACTCACACATAACTCACCCAAGCGCAAGTCTCATCCCATGACCCTGCGTCGACGAAACTAAACATGCACTCTAGCTCTCGCCCCTGAAGATACAGGACGTCATGTATCTATCAGTGGAGGTTAAAATGGCCCATTTCCAATAAGAACTCCCTTCCGCATATCTAATAAAACTTCTCCACTTCCTACCGACCAATATAACCTTAGCGAGAGTCAGATAAACATATCCTCATTCACTGAGACATAACCTTCATCCTCCAAAATGAAATACATAATTAATTACCCACCTTAAGCATCAACTATCTTTCAAGAATTTATTCTTAGCAACATACCTATGGACCCGATCAAGAGATTCTCCCTATGTGGAAATCTACCCCTACCCACCCATACCTAAGGTCCCCACTACCATCCTTCCAAGTAAGATAGACATGGTACACCTACTGAATAAATCGACTACTCTTGACATGGACTCCCTCGACCTCCACTGCCCAAAACTGCCCTATACTTCCACAGCCCTCTCAATCTGAATCATCCTCTTTATAGATGTGGTATTAACCAAATTCTTTTGCACGAAATAAGATCTTCCAAAACAGACCAGACTACCACCGAACACGCACACACGAACACACGCGATCACACAAGTAACCACACAGTAATAAACACATTATTACGTATACTGACGAACCTCCCCTGGATATATATATATAGTCTAGCTGTTAGACTAAATTATATAATATAAATCTAAGATATAATAAGAAGTGACGAACTAAATCTCGCTCGCATAAACTCTTAAGTTTATACGAGCGTGGTACCTCATAAGCTAGTTTCCGGCCTTCTTAAGGGAATGCACAGAGCTCGGACGGAGTCGGTCCGATGATACGTACCAAGGAATAATAGAGTGCAATTGTAATATAGAACCAGGAGGTGATTGACTTAGTGTAGAACCATAGAAGAAATTGTGAACCAATAAAGAAAAGGAAACATAGTGCCTTTCTTTATGAAGCCGCCTTATGAAGAGGATACAATTATCATTATCATTATTATTATTATTATTATTATTATTATTATTATTATTATTATTATTATTATTATTATTATTATTATAATTATTATTATTATTATTATTATTATTATTATTATTATTATTATTATTATTATTATTATTATTATTATTATTATTATTATTATTATTATTATTATTATTATTATCATTATTATCATTATTATCATTATTATTATTATTATTATTATTATTATTATTATTATTATTATTATTATTATTATTATTATTATTATTATTATTATTATTATTATTATTATTATTATTATTATTATTATTATTATTATTATTATTATTATTATCATTATTATTATTATTATAATTTTTTTTATTAATCAATTAATTTATTTATCTATTTGTTTTTTAATGTAAAATTACATCTTGTTGCCAATAACCAGAGCTTCTGTCCTTGGGTAGCAGACAGGTGAGGTACGAGAAGATAAAATGATCGACATTTTAATTCAAGTGAAATTTAGTCTTGATTCAGAAAAAAAAGAGTCTATGTGCCTCTGGTCCGTACGGTTATTAGTTGTACAGAAAATGTTTATGGGGTTACCGTGCCATGTGAGTCAACTAACAAACCTGTTTAGTGGGCCGACGCTTCCTAAACTGAATAAAATTGACTGGTGTCAGCCAAAGTAAAGAGGGTTCATGGACTGTCTCGAAGGAAACCATCTCCATGGTCTCAGAGGCCTCTTTTTTTAACCCCATTTCGATGACATTTAATGACCGAATCATTCTGACGACGCCTTTCACATTTACAAAGTTGATCGTAGATTCAATTTGCATAATGGAGTCTTTGCAAGTAGCATAAGAGGCAAAAAATATATATATATAACTTATCTTAAGTCCCTTGAGACTTGGCGTCCTTCTCAAGGGTTCATTCTTGAAGGAACAGGTTCTAAGTCTTCTGAGACGAACATCAGGAGTGGAAGAACTCGTTGTGGTTCATTTCCGAAGTGGGACTGACAACCTTGAAGACGTCTTTGGTATAGAAGGCGTCTGAGGACTTCGAGTAACTTCCTGTTCTCTTCGACAAAGAGAACCGATGCCACGAAGACAAGAACTGAAATTGAAAATCAGAACAGACACTATATGATGTATTTTCTTCCACTAGTTTCAGTTCATATCTTTACGAACTTGTTAGATAGTTGTTCAGAAACTACAGTGAGTATAGATCTGCCAGATATTCTTCGAGGGTAGAAAATTAATACAACTAAGAACACGTATCTGGGAAGTATGGAAATATTTATTTTGAAAGGAGAAGAAATGTATAACGTAGATATGTCACTTTCTTCTTCCTCTCTCTTTCTCTCTTTCTCTCTCTATCTCTCAGCGGTGGCGTAATCAGAAGCGTGCGGGTCTTCCTAGTTGCAGGTTCGAATCCCGCATTTCATACTGTTTATCACCCCAATAATTCAAGTCTCCATTTCTCTCTTTTCTTTTTTCTTGTTTCGTTTTGTTTCTTTTTGCTTTCCTTGTTTCTTCTATTTTCCGAGAAGAGATCGACTTAGAATAGAGGACAACAGCTCCTCGAAAATTCCTTTTGAAAGTTTGGAAAATCTCTTGGTCGAAGGTCCTGGCCAAAGGTTACCATTGTTCTCCCTCCCCCCTGCCCCCCACCTGGGACTTCGGCTCAACTTGATCTCCTTAAGAGTGCCGGGGATCTCAAAGAACAAAAGAAGACATCGAAGAAACTCAGCCGAGTTCGAGACGTCGGCGTGGGTTGTGGCCATTAGCAAGATGAGGGACAACATTTGAGCTCAAACTTTTTTTTTTTTTTTTCTAAGTTAGCGGGTATGGATCACATTGTTAGAAGGCATTATATTCTATGGATAAGTACGGAGCGTATTAAGAAGGCATTTTATTTTGTAAGGCATGTACTTTCATGTCATGTAACGGTGGTGGGATTTTGGTTGGAAGGTTTTTCGGATTTGGGTCTTAGTATTAAACCTGTTTACTTTTTGGAGTTCTTTGTTGTTTACCTTGACTGCGACTTTTGTGTAAATCTAAGTCAATGTATGCTACTTTCGCACAGACTTGAGATGTTGTCTCGAGATCATTCTAGGCAAAATCGA
>NC_134807.1:43105327-43107827 GCF_046742065.1 Oratosquilla oratoria | reverse complement strand
ATTCATTACAAACAGACCTCTCGTAACTGTTAAAAAAAAAAAAAAAAAAAAATTCTAGTAACTCTACATAAACAGGCCATAAATCGTGCCGCCCCTGTATCCGACATACCTTTGAGCCGCGCTGCCGTCCATGTAATTAGTGAGTGAAAAATCATCCAAATTCGCATTTTATGCTAAAATTGTTCCCGGGGGCATTGCGTGTGAGTGTCAAAACACGAAGAAAATTTCATGTTACTGTAGGATGAAGGGATCTGTATATACTGAATTTATCTACATTGTAACATGAAGGAAATCTAATGTCACCTTTGGGGGGAGGGGTATATTCGAATATATACTGAATCTATATACATTGTAGTTCACTTTTACAGTACTTGCAGTGAAACAGCATCTATATATAACAACACTCATTACAAACAAACAAGTATCGTTTCTACCACATTCTTGGTCAATGATACTTTGTAAACAAACACAAACAGCTCCTGAAATCATTTAGTCAGCGTGTCTTCATATATACATTACAAATGGAGTACAGCCATATAACTTAAAATTTACGCACACGTTTCTCGTGGTCTTACACTTTGTGCGAGCCTGACATTGATATATAAAAGTGCTTTGTATATGTTTATTTTACAGTTACCGTCGAACAAAACAAATAGAATAAAATAGAATTAGACTTCGGATCTGAATAAGCTGGGTAAATATGGTCGCGCTGCAGACTTTCATCTTGGCATACAGGATTTACCTCACATTACCTCACATTTACGAACGCTTAAGTTCATTCCTCCTTTCCTCGACTCCTCTCTCAGCTCTGGGAGTTTTCAGGAAGCGCATGTGATTTTCATTTTGTAGGAAAAACGGAGTTGAAAGCGATCAATTTCGTTTTGGAAACAAAGACACTAGTCGTTACACACAGAGCAGAGGAACCTTGCAATTACCTTATTCTTCGCTCCCTTGATGCTGTGCGAAAAATGAAACTGAAAGCGATCACTTTAGTGTTAAAAACAAAAACACAAGGAGTTATCAATCTCGCAGCACCTCAGTGGGGAAGAACCTTGCAACTATCTTATTCTTAGCTCCTATTTTAACCGAAGAGGGACCACGGCTATGAAAAGGATAATTAGCTTAGCGGTATCAGAAAGAAAGGTAAAGGATAGAGCGCCTCGGTAATGAAAGGGTTGATCGAATTGGATCTAAGTCCTTTGTTACTGAAAGGCGTGCCAATCGTGCCTAGTGTGTTACAGAGGCGAATTGTACTGCCTAGTGCCACATCGAATAAAAACCTTTACCACTTCGTAAAGAAAGTGTTAACATATATGGTAGCTGGGGGGCTCGTGAACCCTGAAAACACATTCAATCCTTTCACTAAGGAGATGCGTCTGAGCTGAAAAGAATCATCTGAGTTTAGCCGTGACAATTTCTGCCAGTTACGTCACGGCGCAAAACCACAGTAAAAACAAATAATGATTAATGTACATGTTGTTTCTTTATGCATGTAAGAGTTTACACCTTTTAGATTGAACCTCATTTCTAGCTTTGGGTGTGTAAGGGACTTCCCATAGTCGAATGGAATCGTTTAACGGTAGTCAGAATCAAATATGTAAATCTGCACAGTCGATGAGTTTGAGATTATTTTGACTCTTTGAGTACGTGGGATACTTCTTTGAGCTGAAAAGAATCTTATAGATATGATGGTAATTCGGTTTAACGTCGCAAACTTCCCTTATCAGGAGGCTAGGACGGTTTTCCTTACAGAGGACTTTGTAGCGTGGAATTTAATGAACCATGCCCTTGGTCCAGCTACTAGAGGCAGGTTCGAACTTTTGTCACCTCAACCCCCACCACAAGTAGCGACGCTCTGAATAAATGTGTAAGTTGATTTAAGCACTCAACAGGCCATGGCACAGTCAGAATTAAAATCAAAATACTCTAACGCGATGTTTTCTTTCTAATTGTATCATTACATCATCGAGTTTTTATAAACAATTTATTTCATCACGTCCAGCTAATTTCACGCTGGTTAACTGCATGTGAGTTAAATCATTCCATTGTGGTTTCGTTTTTCAGGAATTATGCAGATGATTATGCTCCAGCCTTAAGTTTGAGTTACCGGAAAACCACAGAGGAGAATGACCGCCATCGGCTCATCTCCAATAACTCTCTTTGAGAAGAAACATTGGAGTGTGTTCTTTTTTGTATCTATGGATTTTTCTTTTAATGTCACTCGCTGGTAGGAGGAGGAATAGGGTAAGGATAAGGATAAGGAGAAGGTTGCTGATGAGGCTAAGGCTGAGAATGAGGATGAGGATGGAGATGAGGCTCATGACGAGGATGAGGATGAGGCTGAGGATGAGGATGAGGGAGAGGAGAAAGAAGTGGAGGAGGAGGAGGATGAGAATGAAGATGAGGGAGAGGGGAGAGAGGTGGAAAAGGAGAAGAGGAGGAGGAGTAGGAGGAAGAGGAGAAGGAGGATTGGAGGAGAGAAAAAATGACTGGTTGTTAG
>NC_134807.1:43092827-43100327 GCF_046742065.1 Oratosquilla oratoria | reverse complement strand
AGTGGAGGACAGATGGAGAAAGAGGAAAGGGACAAAAGGTAGGGAGGTGCTTAGAGTGAACTCTTTAAATGAAAAGGAAAAGGAGAAGGAGTACAAGAAGAAGCTGAAGGAGGAGTGGGAGGGAGTGAAGGATAGAGTAGAGCTAGGTGTGGAGGAGGAATGGGGATGGTTCAAGGAGGGAGTCACAAAGTGTGCAAGGATGGTGTGTGGAACAAGAAGGACAGGAGGAAATAGAAGGAAGGGTAGTGAATGGTGGGATGAGGAAACAAAGAAGGTTGTAGAAGAGAAGAAGCGATCTTTCACAATTTGGTTACAAAATAGGACGAGGGAGTCATATGAGAGGTACAAAGAAAAGAAAAGAGAAGTAAAGCAGAAGGTAAAAGAGGCAAAGAGGAGAGCAGATGTGAAGTGGGATAAGAGTATGACAGAAAATTTTGAAAGTAATAAAAAGATGTTTTGGAAAAAAAATTAAGAGAGGAAGAGGAGGCGAATGAAGTAGAGAAGAAAAGGTAAAAGGTGCAGATGGAGAGATGATAATGGAAGAGATGGCAGTAAGGAGAAGATGGGCAGAATATTTTAGGGAGTTGCTAAATGTAAAGGAGGTTAGGGAGGGAAAGATAGTTGCAGTGGGAAATGCTAAGAAAATGACCGTGATGAGTGAGGAAAATGGAGGAGAAATAAGGAAGGATGAAGTGAAGGCAGTTGTTAAGATGATGAAAGCAGGTAAGGCACCTGGTCTGATGGATGCCATGCAGAATGTCTAAAAAAAAAAAGGAGGTACAGTGATGGTGGACTGGCTGGTGAGGTTATTTAATGTTTGCTGGAGAGAGGGTAGAGTGCCGGAAGACTGGAGGAGTGCCTGTATAGTTCCACTTTACAAGGGAAAAAGGGACAAGTGTGAATGTAGTAGTTTCAGAGGGATTAGCTTGTTGAGTGTAGTTGGGAAGGCTTATGGGAGGATCTTGATTGAGAGGATTAGGAGAGGAACAGAGGGAGTAATTGGTGAGGAACATTGTGGATTTAGGACGGGTAGAGGTTGTGTAGATCAGATCTTTGTGGTAAGACAAATATGTGAGAAAGCTATAGGAAAGGGGAAGGATGTTTTTTGGGCTTTTATGGATCTGGAAAAGGCTTATGATAGAGTAGACAGAAAGGCACTGTGGGAGGTACTGCAGATATATGGGATAGGAGGAAAGCTTCTAGGAGCTGTCAAGAGTTTTTATGAGAGTAGTAGAGCTTGTGTCAGGATTAGAAATGGAGAGAGTGAGTGGTTCGAGGTAAAGGTGGGACTTCGTCAAGGATGCGTTATGTCGCCCTGGCTGTTCAACTTATACATGGATGGGGTAGTGCGAGAGGTGAATGCAAGGGTAGTGGGTCAGGAATTGGAGATGGTTGAAGAAAATGGAGAAAAGTGGGAGGTGAGCCAGCTGTTGTTTGCTGACGACACTGCACTTGTGGCAGGATCGGAGGAGGGATTGAGGAAGTTGGTGACAGAGTTTGGGAGAGTATGTGATAGAAGAAAGCTAAAGATAAATGTGGGTAAAAGTAAGGTGATGAGATGTACAAGGGGTGAAAGTGGTAGTAGACTGGAAGTGAGCATGAAGGGAGAGCGACTGGAGGAAGTGGATAGTTTTAGATACTTGGGTGCAAATGTGGCAGGAAAAGGTGGAGTGAAAGTGGAGGTAGAATGTAGATTGAGAGAAGCGAGTAAATGCCTTAGTGGATTGAAGAGTGTAATGAGGAATAGACATTTGGGAATGGATGCTAAGAGGAGACTGCATGAAGGAATGATTGTGCCAACAGCACTGTATGGGGCAGAAACATGGAACATAAGAGAGGAAGAGAGAAGGAGTTTGAATGTGTTTGAGATGAGGTGTCTGAGAAGTATGGTGGGGGTTACTAGGCTAGATAGAGTGAGAAATGAGGAGGTGAGGAGGAGAACGGGGGTGGAAAGGGAGTTGGGAGATAGGGTTGATGAAAGAGTATTAGGATGGTTTGGACACATGGAAAGAATGAATGAAGAAAGACTAGTAAAATAGGTATGGAAGGCAGATGTGGAGTGAGTAAACATGAGGGGACGTCCTAGGATGAGGTGGATGGATGTGGTGAAGGGGGCTTTGGGGAAGAGGGTAATGTCTGTTGAGGAAGGACGGGAGAGGACAGAAGACAGGGGTGAATGGAGAATGGTTGTATATGGATGATGTTGTGATGTATGCTCACACATACTACCTCACCCCCCATCCCCCCGATGGGGGGTGAGGTAGTATGTGTGAGCAAAATTTGACGCAGCCCAAAGGGATTTCTCCCCGTCTTCTCCTTTTATGCATGGGGGGGACGGAGAGGGGGGGGGTCGCCGATTTAATGAAACGGCCTTGCTGTGGATGTGCTGTGTCTTGCGACACTGCTTCTGACCCAGGGCAGTGGACAAGGTGCAGGGATGACCCGTCATCCAGGAGGTGCTAAGATGAGAGGGAGGGTGGAGGGGTGTGGAGTGTATTCGGGGATGGAGTGGGTGGGAATGATTTTATGCCTTTTCCTTTTTGGCTACCTCCCTTGTAAGGGGGAAAAAGCCTTGGTATATGTATGTATGACTCTTTGTTACCTGCCCCAACGGTTCACACGCATAAGGCTTCAGCGCAGCTACATGGCTCCTCATACCTTAAGCTGAACAAGATCGTCCGGTGTTGGCCGAAATAATACCTTATGGTGATGCACCTTTGCAGTCCGGAGACTTGAAGATTGTTCGGCTGAATGAAGCTCATGAAGTAGCTACTAATCGTCTGAAGAGAACAACCTTTTGTTAGGCAAAGTAGGATCTATATGGTATAAAATGAAGGTGCTCCTTTGAGTCCAGTGTGTGCTGGTGGCGTAATCGGTAGCGTGCTGGTCTCATATTTGCTTAGTCGTGCCCAAAGCGCATAGAACAGGGGTTACGGCCTCGGCCGCAGCTACTGAGCGCCTCCTGGCGTAGGTTCTTCACCTTCACCTTCTTTAGCCCTGCGCTGCATTCCATGTATGTGGTTTCAGTGAAGGCTTCACGTATTTCTTTCAGATCAAGGTGTGTGTGGGTGTGATGGGTGTGTTTGGAGGGTTATGTGGGTGGGTGTGGGGAGTGGTTCAAAGCTTTCGGTTTTTAAACGCCGTCCGGCTCGTTATGGACATGGAAGTTTCCGCCTTATATGACCTATCATTTCGTGCCACTGTACACTCAGGAGGGCATTATCATTAAAAAAAAAAAAAAAAAAAGTAGAGCTGAGGTACTTAAATGAAAGAAAAAAAATGGAAAATTTTGATAGCATATGATATCATGGCTTTCGCAACAGCCATGTAAAACTCACTGTGACCTCTAGAACGATTGAAAAGGAAAGTGAGAGAGAACTGGAAATTAGGTGAAGCGAGTGAGAAGAAGGGGTGAGGGGAAGAGAGTGGGAGGAAGAAAGCCGAAAAGAAGAAAAGGAGGATATAGGAAGGGAATAAAAGAAAGAAGAGTGAGGAGGAGAGAAGGAATGAGGAAAAGGGAAGAAAGAGAGACTGAAAGAATAAGGTAGGGTAGGGGAAAGGATGGGATATGGTTGAAAAGGATGGGAGGAACGAGGAATTGAGGAAAATGGGTTGGGGTCAGGGATATTTGAAGGAAGTAAGTGGAAGAGAGTGAATGAAGGAGACGGTGGTGGTGGTGGTGGTGGGGGAAGTCACGACAGCAATGACCGTCATGGGGCTTGTAAGCTCTTCAGCGCTGCCATCTCACACACTTGTAGTCCTCTCAATTTGATCAAATTCTCCTCTTCCTCCTTCTCTCTTCCCTCGTTCTTTCCTTCCCCTTCCTCCCACATCCCTCACCTTTCTCTTCCACCTTCATTTTTCCCTCTTCCCCCTTGCAGGCCTTATCTCCTTCATCAATATCTTTCCATTTCCATGAGGATTTCTTTCCTTCATGTACGTTGTTGGCGTGATCGGAAGCATGCTGGTCTCGTATTCGCTTAGTTGTGGGTTCAATCGCACACCTCTCCAATTCCCAGCAGTAACTGTTACCTGCTCCAGCAGTCCCTAAAGCGCTTAGAGAAAAGGTGATGGCTTCGCAGACTCCCTGTCTAGGCTCTTCACCTTCTCCCTTTACTACTTCATATTCTTACTTCTTCTTCCTCCGCCTACTCTACTCCTTCAGCCTCCGCCGCCTCATGAGGTGCGCTGCTCTCGTTTTCTTTATCTCTCTCTTCAGCACACCACCTGGAGACATTGGCCGGATCCAACGACGATAAAGGCTCCTTTGGTCAATACGTTTCTCTCTCTCTCTCTCTCTCTCTCTCTCTCTCTCTCTCTCTCTCTCACACACACACACTGTCTCTCACTCTTTTTTTTCTCTCTACCATGGTCTATGGTCTATGATCATGATCTATGATCACGTGTTGGACTCGTGATCGACAGCTGTTGCCCTTCCGGATGAGAGCTCAGAGATCATATACTCGAGTTAAGCAGTAGTCGTCACTCAGGTCAGGTCAACCGGGTAGCTGCTTCAGTTAGCGATATGGCGAGCGAATGTGTCACTGTGTTCAGCGCCGAAGAGGTTCAATCTCTACTTAGTAGAATTGAAGCCTTGGAGGATGCTGTTAAGTGCCTTAAAGAGGAGAATCGAGTTCTCCGCTCGAAGGCCCATAATACGGAAGACAAAATTAGCGATGAGCATGGATGGAATACGGTGAGAAATAAGATGCGGAAAAGTGGAAAAAAGTCCTCACCAGCCCCACTGAAATGCAAAGACTCGTTTCAAGTGCTGGCGAATCTGCAGGAAGAAGGAACCAATGAAATCCAAGAGAAGAAGGAAAGGGCAGACGCTGGATCCCTGCCCACAGGTAAGATTTTGGTAGTAGGAGACAGTCAAGTGAGGTATTTAGACAGGGCTTTCTGCGACAAAGATAGGAAACATAGGACGCAGGTGTGTTTCCCTGGCGCGGGCATAGGAGATGTTAGAGATAGGATAGAAGAGTGTCTAGTAGGGGAAGGTAAGGACCCAGTAGTTTGCTTAAGTGCCGGAGGAAATGATATAGGTAAGTTAGGGAGTGAGGAATTATTTGCGCGGTACCGGGATGCGCTAGACAAGATCAGAAATAGGGGAGGTGTTCCTGTAGTATGTGGAATCCTTCCGAGGCGTAGAGTTGGAGGCATGTGGCATTCCAGGGCTATTGCAATGAATTGCAGGCTGGCAAAACATTGTAAGGTCAATGGATGGGCATTTGTCGACAACTGGGACCGCTTTTATGGTAAGAATCACCTATACACAAGGGACGTAGTGCACTTGTCTCCCAGGGGATTTCGGCTCCTTGCTGAATCCCTTGAGCGAGAAGTAGGCATCCTACAGGTTTTTTTTGGGTAGATTATGTGGGAGTAGGGGGGGAAGTATCGGAATATAGTTTAGGCAATAGAAACAACTTAAAGGACTGTGTAAAAAATCACCAAAGCAGGTGGAGGGAAGATAAACTTAAAGTTTACTATACAAATAGCAGGAGCATAATTAACAAAATTGATTTGCTGCGAGGTAAAGCATGCGTAGAAAATTTCGATATTATAGCTATTACTGAATCCTGGATCAACATGGCTGATAAACATTTCCTTCCGGAAATCGAAATAGAAGGATATAAGTTTTTTCATAAGGATAGGGTCGGCAGGAATGGGGGAGGTGTAGCACTTTTCATTAAAAATACATTAAACTGTATTATCAACAATTCGATTAAGGAAGAGGACTGTACGGAATCTGTTTGGGTAGAGATTATAGGCAAGAATAAGAAAGTTATTATTGGCGTCTTGTATAGACCTCCTAACCTCAGCATTGAGCAGACTGATTCCCTGATTCATGAAATTCACAGAGCGTCCCAGTACAAAAACGTTGTAATCATGGGAGATTTTAACTATAGAAACATTGACTGGGAAACTTTAATAGGAGATCATGAAGCGAAGAAATTCCTAGATGTGGTGCAGGATAATTTCCTAAAACAAATGATTACTGATCCTACGAGGGGACAAAATACCCTGGACTTAATTCTAACAAATAATGAGCACCAAATTAGCAGCGTAATAGTGGGAGATAGTCTAGGCTTTAGCGATCATCAAGAAATAAGATTTAATGTTATTTGGGGAAAAATAAAAAGTACGAATAACGTTCAAGTACCAGACTTCAGGAAAGCAAACTTTGACAATATAAAAACCTATTTGAAATTGAATACGAAAAGCCAGGCGGACGTTTCAGACATTCTTGATTCTCGTTGCGGGGCCAGTCAGGTGTGGGTCAAGGAGGGTAATACGCATACCTTAGGTCAGGTCTGGGTCAAAGAGAGTAATACGCATACCTTAGGTCAGGTCAATTGGGGGCGAGGGCCCAACAGTCAGGTCAGTAATTTAAATGAAATGTATAACAATCTAACTGATCTAATTATTAATGCACAAAATACATTTATCCCCCTAAAGTCAATACGGAAAAATAGTAATACTCCCAAATGGATGACGGACAGATTGAAACATGAGATCGGAATGAAAAGAGGACTTTACGTAAAAATGAAAAACGGGGAATCACACCTTAGATCAAGATATAACGAAATGGCAAAGCTGGTTAAAAGGAATACACGTTCAGCGAAACGTAATTATGAAATCAAGGTTGCCAGTCAAGCAAAATCCAACCCAAAGGGTTTCTTTCACCTCTATAGAACAAAAAATAAAGAAAGAATAGGACCAATTAAAAACGATGAAAATGTCATGATTGAATCGGAAGAAAAAATGAGTGAGGAGTTTAACAATTATTTTCTATCGGTGTTTACTAATGAGAGGTTAGATAAAGTACCTGACTGCGATCCGATTTTCAGAGGGGATGAAGAAAGTAGTCTAACTAATATCAGCATTAGTAAAGAGGAAGTAGTCAAGCAGATTGACAGACTTAAAGCTACAAAATCTCCGGGTCCAGACGAAATTTTTCCAAGAATGCTTAAAGAGTGTAAATTTGAAATCTGCGACCAGTTAACTGAAATATTCAATAAATCGGTAGACACTGGTTCTGTTCCTACTGCTTGGAGGCAGGCAAACGTTGTTCCTGTTTTTAAGAAGGGGGATAGATCGTCTATATGCAACTACAGGCCAATCAGTTTGACATCGGTTATAGGAAAAATGCTTGAATCAATAATAGTAAATAGACTCAGAGAACACATTGAAGGGCATAATTTAATTCGTGTTTCACAGCATGGTTTCTCCAAGGGTAAGTCATGTGTGACTAATCTTCTATCCTTTTACACTAAGGTATATAAGGCGGCAGACAGCAATGAAAATTACGATGTTATTTACCTTGACTTTAGCAAAGCGTTCGACAAAGTGCCACACCAGAGACTACTAAATAAAATCAAAGCCCATGGCATAGGAGGAAAAGTGTTAGAATGGATTAGAGCTTGGATTAGTAACAGAAAACAGCGGGTCACCATAAATGGAATAAAATCTAGGTGGGGCAATGTTACTAGCGGGGTA
>NC_134807.1:43055327-43060327 GCF_046742065.1 Oratosquilla oratoria | reverse complement strand
CACGTTGAAATACAAGGGAAGTAAATGTTGTAATCCATCCGTAAAACTAATTGTAAAACCCACAGTCGAAGGAAAAAAACACTGTAGGATAGTAATCTGTATATCACGACCACAGTCTGTAGTCGTCTTAAGCACAGTGATCATAATAAACATATTATATTATCATTCTACGGTGTTTCCTTTTTTCACGTTCAAATAACTTGTAATTTCGTTATGATATATGATAGACCTTGTGATTTAGCTGAGAGGAGTTCTCGTATAGCGCGATTTGTCCACAAGGATAGAGGCGCTATTAAACTACAGTTCATAATAAAAGATTTTAGAACTGATAGGGACACGTCGCCTCCTCTCACGGTTCCTTGTTTAATCTCCTGAAATGGTGTATGCTGTCCAACACATCTGCTAAGAATCCTAACATACATGTCGAGTCTAAATCCCGTTCCACTCTGGCACGAAGCTTCTGCCTTCCGTTAAATAGAATCGTAAACTTGTCACCAGAATTAAAACTATAAATCAATGGTGTCCAACTTAGGGTTTAGTGACTAATTTGGGACCCATAAAATTTCTCAAATGGGTTAAAGAAAAAGTGGTAGTTAGTGGATACATGACGATTTTATTCAGTGTTGATGTGGCCTCCGAGAGGCTAAAGAGCAGCTAGGCATAAGTATGGGATACGAGTACATGAGGTTTAGAACCCTGACTCTAAAGGATGCCATCGTGGCAAAGGTATGAATGATACAGCTTCAGCATCTTTAGCACAAAGTCCTGACTTCAGCTGAATAAAATCATCTTATGTTAGCCAGAACAAACTATATGATTACGTAAACACGGTCATCATTTTCAATGAATTAATTAAACTAAATTTTTATACTTTAAACGATAGGAAGTTTTTCCGCATTTCAATGTTGACATTATTTTACATTATCAGTCATCAGACGATGTTAAACATCGCATTCATAAAGAATCGGTGAAAAGTATAATTTTTTTCTTTCAATAAATTTAATCGACATTGACCAACCCTATTTTGGGAAAACAAACGTTAATCAGTAGTCATCAGGTTTTTTTATTTCTCGTGAACAGCCTGCAGATGGTAATCAGCTTTGTGTTGCATTAGCGACTGTCATACGACAGCCAACTGCTGTTTTGCAGAGGGATCTAGGAAAAAAGAGCTAGCTCGGGTTTGTGCTAACAGCTAGGGATAACCAATGAGTGCTAGTTAGCGTTAACATCTTTACTACGGAGGTGATATGCAACTGAACGGAATAGAATGGAGGCAGCCAGAATAAAATAAATTATATGCCGAACAAAAAGAGACGAGTTGAGGTCAACGACATCCCCGTTGATTCGGGAAGTTTCCATGGAATTGAACATCCACAACAAGAGGAATGAGTGTTACCCGGAAGGGAGGGGGTCAACAAACATCAAACGAAGATCCTGACACGGTTCTCTCGTGACAAAGATTTTGATAAAAAACCGTCCATTTATTTGTTTCATATCACTTTATTCTATGTCACCTTTTAATTGTTCACACTTATACTCTAGGTCTGTCCTTTGAGCTGACTAAATTTGTCTGGTGTTGCTCAAAGAACGCCACTTGGAAGATTTTTATGATATTATTTTTAGTGTGACATTCAGCTTTTTTTGTGTGATATTTCTCTATGTAGTTTAAACAGGCGACTTTATTACAAAAGATTACAAAGGAGGAGCATGCCGACAGGAGACCTTTTGGTCCATATCTAGGGTGGATGCGAAAAAAATCATAATGATAAATGAATAAATAGAAAATATAATAATGTAAATAACAAATAAAATACATAAATAAATGCATTGGTATAGTTAAATAATAAACACACAGGTAAATAGTAAATAATAGTTAATTGGCATATAACTAAAAATAAATGAAAATCAAACAGACAAATGATAACAAAACAAAAACAAATAATATAGAATAAATTATAATCATTACAGCATCTTGCTTAGGTGTTTATCTAAACTAGCAGGACCCGTGGAAATTCTACGGGATTTACGAAGGAGTCTTCAAAATCTCCCGAAGGAGTCTTCAGTCTCCAAAAGGAGTCGTCAAAGTCTCCCGACGTTGTCATCAAATTCTCCCGTCGTGTCTCTCTCTCTCTCTCTCTCTCTCTCTCTCTCTCTCTCTCTCTCTCTCTCTCTCTCTCTCTCTCTCTCTCTCTCTCTCTCTCTCTCTCTCTCTCTCTCTCTCTCTCTCTCTCTCTCTCTCTCTCTCTCTCTCTCTCTCTCTATCTCTCTCTCTCTCTCTCTTTTTTTCTTTCTCTTTCTCGTTAGGTCAGTCATAAAGGCAATAAAATAATTGAATCGTTTACGTCATGTCACATAGGACCCACGGAAATTCCACGGTTATTCAACTTTGAAGTATTACGTAGGAGTCTTTAGAATCTCCCGAAATAGTCTTCAGTCTCCAAAAGGAGTCGTCAAAGTCTCCTGACGTTGTCGTCAAAGTCTCCTGACGTTGTCGTCAAATTCTCCCGTCGTGTCTCTCTCTCTCTCTCTCTCTCTCTCTCTCTCTCTCTCTCTCTCTCTCTCTCTCTCTCTCTCTCTCTCTCTCTCTCTCTCTCTCTCTCTCTCTCTCTCTCTCTCTCTCTCTCTCTCTCTCTCTCTCTCTCTCTCTCTCTCTCTCTCTCTCTCTCTCTCTCTCTCTCTCTCTCTCTCTCTCTCTCGTTAGGTAAATCATAAAGGCAATAATTTTTTTTGAATCGTTTATGTCATGTCACGATAAACATTTACGATTGATTATCTTCATGTAATCTATGATTAAACTTGTATAGACGTTTGAATACTGTTTATTTATTTATTTATTTATCTACTTATTTTCGTGAGGTTCTGTCAGGAGCTCAGAAAGCAAGGCGACATGACGTCACACGTTAAGCTTTGAATAAACACCTTTTCCAATATTTCATTTATCAAAAGAATGTAATAAATAGGTGAATAAAATCGTCTGTCTTTAGCCAGAATAAAGCTACTTTGTTTCCTTTGAACCGTGACGTCGTGTCGGACGCGCTGAAGCGACATGACGTCACCGTGACGTCACCACTGTCGCTTAGTTGGCAGCCAATCAGTCGTCTCGTTTTTGCCGTGACGTCACCACTCTCGGCCAATAAGTCGTCTCCGTTGCCGTGACGTCACCACTCTCGCTTCGCTCGCAGCCAATCAATCGTCAGCAATTTTGGAAGGCTTCGTTGCCGTGACGTCACCGCGTGACACACACAGATAGATAGTTACAAGCGTATTAATATATAAATGATTCTTAAAGCTTTGAACTAAACTACATTGCACTGCCTCTGCAGGAGGTTTATTCCATTCATTAACTACACGGTTGGCGACGTTGTTTCTACCCACTTCCAAATTGAATTTATTTCCGGACAGTTTGAGACCATTGTTTCTTGTCTGATTCTCATTCAGTGTGAAAATTTTATTCAGGTGCTTCTGTCTCGAGGGGTAATGGTGCTGAGCTTCTGCTTCGTCTATCTATGTGGCTTTGCAACACAATTCTAGAATGGCATATCCTGTTGGAACTGGTTCGGGTGAACACCAGGTCAGACCGCGGTGGCACTCCTGATGCTCACTGCTACTCTTTGCTGCCCTCTGTTATCCTATGCTGCCCTATTCTGTCTTTCTACTTGTCAAAATCTTTATTTTCCCTCTGTGTTCTACTCCTCACTCTTTGAGCTCAGTTTCTTCTTCCCTTTGGGTGCTTTACGGTACCTTCTCTTGTCGAAATTTTGAGTTTCCTTCCGTGTCCTCTCCGTTATTCTTTGATCCCATTTTCTTTTTCACCTTGGGTGCTTCAAAGACTTTGCTCTTTTCGAAATTTTCATTTTCCACTTGTGCCCTGCCTTCTATTCCTTGAGCCCATGGGTCCCTCTGTGCCCTGTACCTCATTCTTTGATCCCATTTTCTTCTTTATTTTCGATGCTTTATGAGTCTTGCTTTGATCGAGATTTTGATATTCACTCTGCGCCATGTCCCTCATTCTTTCCTTCCATTTTCTACTTAAATTTTGGTACTTCATGGGCTTTGCTCTTGTTGAAATTCTTATTTTCCCTCTATGCCCTGTCCCTCATTCTTTGATCCCATTTTCTTCTTCACTTTCGGTGCTTCATGAACCTTGCTCTTGTTGAAATTTCTGGTATACCTCTGCGTCCTGTCTCTCATTATTTGAGCCCATTTTCTTCTTTCCTTTAGGTGCTTCATAAACCCTTCTCTTGTCGAAATTTTGAATTTCATTCTGTGTTCTCCCTTTTGTCTAGGGGCAGCCGCCGCGCAAGCGCCTTTAAAGCCCTCCAGGATCTTTCCCCGTTTTCTTTTGCATTTCAGAGATTCTTGACAGCCCTTCGCTCGTACTCCATCCTTCCTTTCTGGAACATTCTCCCGGCTATTCTGCACATTTTAACCTCCTTTCCCTTTCAGTATTCCTTTTATTTTCTTAAGATGCTTAACTTCTCTCTGTTTGTCTGCCCATGTCTGTCTGTTTCTATCTGTCTCTGTCTATCTCTGTCCGTTTCTGTCTCTATCTCCCCCTCTCCCTCTGTCTCTCTCTCTCTATTTCTAGTCCTGTCTCTCCATCTATTTCCCTCTCCCTCCCTCCATCTCTCTCCCCTTCTCTTCCTCTCCCCGTTCTCTTCCTCTCCCCCTTCTCTCCCTCCCTCCCCCCTCCCTCCCTCCCTCTCTCTCTCTCTCTCTCTCTCTCTCTCTCTCTCTCTCTCTCTCTCTCTCTCTCTCTCTCTCTCTCTCTCTCTCTCTCTCTCTCTCTCTGTCTCTCTCCTCTCTCTCCTCTCTCTCTCTCTCTCTCTCTCTCTCTCTCTCTCTCTCTCTCTCTCTCTCTCTCTCTCTCTCTCTCTCTCTCTCTCTCTCTCTCTCTCTCTCTCTCTCTCTCTCTCTCTCTCTCTCTCTCTGTTTCCTCTTCCCTTGCTAGCTGGCAAATACGAGTCATTTAATTCTTTTGATTCTTAGAACTTTAATAC
>NC_134807.1:43010327-43047827 GCF_046742065.1 Oratosquilla oratoria | reverse complement strand
AGAGAGAGAGAGAGAGAGAGAGAGAGAGAGAGAGAGAGAGAGAGAGAGAGAGAGGAGAGAGAGAGAGGGGGAGGGAGAGAGAGGAGAGAGAGAGAGAGAGAGAGAGAGAGAGAGAGAGAGAGAGAGAGAGAGAGAGAGTGAGAGAGAGAGAGAGAGAGAGAGAGAGAGAGAGAGAGAGAGAGAGAGAGAGAGAGAGAGAGAGAGAGAGAAGAGAGTGAGAGAGAGAGAGAGAGAGAGAGAGAGAGGAGAGAGAGAGGAGAGAGAGAGAGAGAGAGAGAGAGAGAGAGAGAGAGAGAGAGAGAGAGAGAGAGAGAGAGAGAGAGAGAGAGAGAGAGAGAGAGAGAGAGAGAGAGAGAGAGAGAGAGAGAGAGAGAGAGAGAGAGAGAGAGAGAGAGAGAGAGAGAGAGAGAGAGAGAGAGAGAGAGAGAGAGAGAGAGAGAGAGAGAGAGAGAGAGAGAGAGAGAGAGAGAGAGAGATATGGGTGGAGTTGTAGGTACTTAGTTTGAGATTATCAAGATTTACAGACAATTTCTGGTGTATACCTACTGTAATATATTATTATTTTTATAACTTTTATGGGAGTGTACATATGGCCTGAAAAATATCTTTTATTCACAGTAGTTAAATAATCTATACAGGCAGGAGGACCCGGAAGACCCAACACTCCAAATGTTTCGGCTGCCGATTATCCTTTTTTCTTTTTCTTCAAAATTTCGAGTTGCCATTAAAATAAAGAAGTATTTCCGTGCTAACACTTTGGATCATAGTGCTAATAAATAAATGAACAATTAAGTATATAAACGATAGATAGATAAGTAAATAAACTAATAAATGAATAGATAAATAAATAAATTTGTATATGGATTAAAAAGTAAAGAAGAAAAAGCAAGTAAATAAATAAATAGATAAATGAATAAATAGATAACTAAACAAATAAATAGAAAAATAATTCATAGATTAAAATGAATAAGTTAATGAAAATGTAAATTTAATCGAATTAATACACAGACCAGTCGATTATGAAATGGAATATTACGAAATGCATTCGATAAAGTATATCAAAATACGATTGTTCATGCATACATCTGATATATCCACTATCATATGCATTAGATGGGAAGAACTGACTCGGTTTTTAGTTATGCCTCTTTGTTTTTTTGTTTTTTTCCGAGTCGCAAAGAGGCTTCTTGGGTATATTAAAAAAAAAAAAAAAAAAAGACATTTAAGTCCTTGCACTCTTTAACCTTGTACGTACAGGGTGTCAATTCATCCCTCGTTTTGGATGCCGGGATTCATCTTCATGACATCACTTCGGTAGATACTGGATTACATATTGTCTCTATGAATCCCTTTCTTATAAGGTGCCATTGTGAGTCACGAGCTGGTTGGCGCCAGGCGATTCTATTTATTCTAGTGGCACTCTGTCGGTGTGTGGCCTAGCCGTGCTCATCTCTCCAAACACCTACTCTGCCTGCAAAAATGGTTCTAATCTTTTCGTCTTTGGCACTATGAAACACAAGTGGAGGAAAACAAACATTCCTTTCCTCAGCGTAAAGATGGACTCTGAAACGCCTCATGTTGATCCTCCTCAGCTGAGATCCCTTTAGCCACCAACTTGGAGCCACGGAATTGAACAAAAATCTTGCCGGTAACTGGGTTAAAAGTGAAAGTGACACCCGGAGAGAAGAGGATCAATCGAGGTAATTGATCAACCCTCCAAAGACGAGGTGGCTCCTATGGGGGGAATGAAATAGAGTGCAGGCAGGCGGGATGGAAGGGATAATATTACCCGGTAATGAAGGGGTCAAGGACACGACATCTCCTTTTGATGAAGGAGCGAAGATGCTTTCCATGTCGACTCTGAGGTCGGAAAGCACGCTCCTTGCTCCGGCCTTTGACACGATTCTATTCAATCTCAGAAACGGACCCTGGAGGGATCTAGAAGGTCGTAGCAACTTTAGATAAGCACTTGCCATGTTTCAGTTGAGGCTAATACCAGGTCATTTTATTCACCAGAGAGAAAAAAATCATCATACTCACAGGAGCACGGTCTCCAGCCCTGTTACGTGATCCAAATCCTCCTTCGCTACAGAGAGGGATACCAAGAAGACGAATGGAATAGGCTGACGGGAACATTAATGAAAGGAACGGAGCCACTCGGAAGGGAAGGGATGAAACCCGTTTACATGATGGCATTTGCGGCCCTGCGTCTCCAGAGGACCCTACAGGGAAGTGAAACTCACACGAGGGAGCTCCTTCTTCTTCACCTGTCCAGTCGTCTCGTCTCCGGGGGTCGTGTCGCCGGAAACCCACATGCAGATCGCGGGAACAAATATGATTGTTTATATCCATCTGCTGTTCTACTTTCTACTTATACCTTCTTCCTTCTCCTCCCTTTTTCATCCTTTCATCCTTTCATCCTTTCATCTCTTTCATCTCTTAATTTTTCACTACCTCATCCACTTCATCTTCCTCATTCTCCTCTTCCTCTTTCTCCTCCTCTTCTTCCTCTTTTCCTCTCTTTCTCTTCCTTCTCTTTCTCAAGTCTTCTTTTTTTTACCTCCTCTTCCTCCTCCTCCTCCTCCTTCTTCATTTCCTCATCCTCCTACTCCTTCTTCATTTCCTTTTCCTCCTATTTTTTCTCTACCTCCACCTCATAATCATAATTTTCATCCTTATTCTATTTCTCTATCTCTTGTTGCTCTTCTTTCCTTTCCTCTTCTACTTCTTTCTCTATCTCTTACTTTTTCCGTATCTTTTCCTCCTCCTCATCATTATTCTTCTCATTGTTCTCGACATCCTAATGCTGTTTCTCCTCCTCCGCCTCCCACTGCATTTGTGTTGTGCCACAACTGTATATGTGTTTATTGCAAATTGCCCGAAGGTCCTTATCGTCATCAACTCGCCCGCCTTTCTTTCCGAGCCGATGAGTTTCCAACTTTCTCCAACAACCTATTCGTCATGCACATGTCCCTTCCATCCTTCTCCCCCTCCCTCACTCCCTCACTCTCTCACTCCTTCTTATCTTTTTATCATTCCCTCTTTCTTCCTTCATTTCTCATCTCGTTTCCTATATCTGTTCATCACATCTCTCTCTATCTCCTTTCCATCCCCATCACTCACTCACTTCTTCTCTTCACCTCTGCCTCTCTTCTTCTCTTCCATCTTACCTCTTTCTCAATCCCTCTTTCTTTTTTCCTTTTCCGCCTTCTTTCCTATGTCTGTCCTTCACATCTCTCTCTGTCTCTCTCTTTCTCTCTTTTACATCTGTTCCCTTTCTCGCTCTCATCCATGCCTCTCTGCCATCACCCCTTCCTCTCTCATTAATCTTTCTTCCTTCCCTTACCCTCTCCTTTTCTTCCTTCCTTCCCTCCCTTCCTAGTGTCCTTCCCCCCTCTCTTCCTTCCTCTCTCCCTGTCTTCCATCCTCCCTTCCTAGTGTCCTTCCTCCCTCTCTTCCTTCCTCTCTCCCTACCTTCCATTCTCCCTTCCTAGTGTCCTTCCTCCCTCTCTTCCTTCCTCTCTCCCTGCCTTCAATCCTCCCTTCCTAATGTCCTTCCTCCCTCTCTTCCTTCCTCTCTCCCTGCCTTCCATCCTCCCTTCCTAATTGCTCCCACTGCCTCCCATCCTCCGTTCCTAGTGTCCTTCCTCTCTCTCTTCCTTCCCCCCTCCCTTCCTAGTGTCCTTCCTTTCTCTTTCTATCCCCCCCCCTCTCTTGCTTCCTACCTTCCTGGTGTCCATTCTTCATTGCTCCTTTTGCCCATCCCTGCTTTCCTGGTATCCATCCTTCTTTTGTCTATTTCTTCCTCCCTGCCATCCTTCCTCCCTCCCCTGTGTCCTACCTTCATCTCTTCTTCCCTCCCTCCCTTCCTTGTGACCTCCCTCCCTTCCTCCCTGCTTCCTATCCTTCCTCACTACCTCCCTCCTTCCCTTCCTCCCTCCCTCCCTCCCTCCCTCACTCACTCATTCCCTGGCGCCCTTCCCTAACTACGTTTACGACATCTCGTGTCTTGGTTGGATTTGATGTTGACAAATGCGGCTTATCTCCTCGCAGAAATAATTTTTTTCCTCTTCTTCCTCTTAAGTCGCTTTCGCGAAATTGTGGAGCAAGAGGATTCATTTATTCATTTTGTTTCTGCCAAACCTTGGATTTCCTGAAATGGAATTTTCTCCTTTTAGCTTTTACCTTTCATGAGATCGTTTGGTCTAAATCAGATGTAATTCTGTAGAAAACGTGACGTTGCCGGACTGATGGTATTAATAATTATATATGAATTTTTCATTAGCATATTGTAAATCATAATTATATTCTAAGTTCTGATTTGTGTACAATACACAAACAGAAATATACATACATACATACATACATACATACATACATACATACATACATACATACATACATACATACATACATACATACATACATACATACATACATACATGCATACATACATACATACATACATACATACATACATACATACATACATACATACATACATACATACATACATACATACATACATACATACATACATACATACATACATACATACATACATACATACATACATACATACATACATACATACATACATACATGCATGCATACATACATACATACATACATACATACATACATACATACATACATACATACATACATACATACATACATACATACATACATACATACATACATACATACATACATACATACATATATCAAAGGCTTTTTCCGCCTTACAAATGAGGTAGCCAAAAAACAAAGGCATAGAAACCAATCCCAACCATTCCATCTCCTACATACTTCACTCCCCTCTACCCTCTTCCCTCCCTCTTATCTTGGCACCTCCTGGATGATGGGTCATCCCTGCATATTGTCCATTGCCCTGGGTCAGAAGCAGTGGCGCAAGACACAGCACATCCACAGCAAGGCCGGTTCATTACATCGGCGACCCCCCCTCCTCTTCGTACCCTCATGCAGAAAAGGAGAAGACGGGGAGAAATCCCTTCGTGCTGCGTCAATTTATTTCTCAAACATACTCCCTCAACGCCCATCCCCCACCCACTCCTCCTCATGCGTCACAGCATCATCCATACACAACCATTCTCCATTTACCCCTACCTTCTGTCCTCTCCCGTCCTTCCTCAACAGACATCCCCCTTTTCCCAATGCCCTTTTACCCCATCCATCCATCTCATGGTAAGGCGCCCACTCATGTTCACTCCTTCCACCTCTGCCTTCCACACCTCTTTTACTAGCCTTTCTTCACTCATTCTTTCGATGTGTCCAGACCATCCAAATACTCTTTCATCAACCATATCTTCCAACTCCCTTTTCAACCCTGTTCTCCTCATCACCTCCTCATTTCTCACTCTATCTAGCCTAGCAACCCGTATCATATTTCTCAGGCACCTCATCTCAAACACATTCAAACTCCTCCTCTCTTCGTCCCCTATGTTCCATTTTTCTACCCCGTACAGTGCTGACAATCACTCCTCTTAGCATCCATTCCCAAATGTCTATTTCTCATTACACTTTTAAATCCACCAAGGCATTTACTCGCTTTTCTCAATCTACATCCTACCTCCACCTCTACAGTACTTCTCCCTTTCCTGTCACATTAGCGCCCAGGCATATAAAATTATCCATTTCCTCCAGTCTCTCTCCATTAATACTGACTTCCAGTCTGCTATCACTCTCTCCTATTGTACATCTCATCACCTTACTTTTGCCCACATTTATCTTCAACTTCCTTCTCTCGCACACCTTCCCAAACTCTGTCGCTAACTTCCTCATTACCTACTATGATCCTGCCACAAGCGCAGTGTCGTTAGCAAATAACAACTGGATTATCTCCCACTTTTCTCCATCTTCATTAACCATCTCCAATCCCTGACCCACTACCCTTGCATTTACCTCTCGCATTTCCCCATTCAGGGCGACATAACACATCCCTGACGAAGTCCCACCTTTGCCTCAAATCACTCACTCTCTCCATTTCTAATCCTAATATAAGCTCTACTACGCTCGTAAAAACTCTTGACTGCTTTTAGAGCTTTCCTCCTATCCCCCATATACATACATACATACATACATACATACATACATACATACATACATACATACATACATACATACATATATATATATATATATGTATATATATATATATATATATATATGTATGTATATATATACATATACATACACTGAATGGTTCCCAGTGAACAGATTAACATCTTTTCAACCACAAATCAGTTTTAATTCCTTGCCATCGCAGTCGAGACTGAGAAGCTCGATGGAGGCATATATTGGAAATTGAAACGTGTGTGTTGGCACGGTGTATATATATATAATCATTGTGTCACATTATTTATATTTTGCTATTGTGTATTTGTGATAGGTATTATAAAATTGTAATTTATTAATAAATAAGATTTAGCAGATGCGATGCGCGCCGTTTTGTTATTGGCGCGAAGTGAATGAGCGTGGGTTCAGTTTTCCAGCCGCCTTGAGAACGGTTGCACGTATTTTGTGTTTGTGCCATTATGTGAATCTAAATATACTTGTGTCATTGACTTTTCTTGCGTATTCTTTTGCCATCCAGAACATTAAATGGTGGCAGCGAATAAACATTCATTGTGCTTATATTCTATGCAGAACTCGAATTGTGTGACATTTGAAAATTGCCGGCCGGTGATAGCGTTGTGGCGATGTTTTTTTTTTTTCCATTTTTCCTTTCCAGCCCAGATATTTTTTTTTTCAGTGAACTTAATTAATATATTAGACGTGTTAGTGCTCAGGACACAGTGACTTAAGTTAGTATTTCGGCGCAGGGACATTTATCTCAGATTTGCGCCAGGTGATTTTTTTGTTCCCCCTCTTCTCGAGCATCATCGTCGTCTGCCCCTGTCACTGGGTCGCCTTGTGTTCCTGTGTGTGTTCTCAGCGGTAATTTGGGCCTGGATGGTGGAGGATTTTGGACAGAAATATTTGTGCAGTGTATTCTTCAACAAGTAGTCGGCGTCCGCTGGTGGCGTTCTCACACGGCCTTGTGTTTCGCAAGTGCCACAGACTGGCTACCTTGTACCTTGTTACCAGTTTTGTCATTTCATTAGTTTTGTGAATATATTGTGAAAAAAATACAATAAATATAAAAAATAGAATAAAATAGAATAGAATAATTTCAACTATCCGGTTGTGCCTCAAGCGGCCATTTCTGTGACGTCACTCTGTTTACATTCTCAAATGTTATCCCGTACGTAGTGCATTCTACATTTTTACGTAATTTTGCTAATTACGGTCTTTCTATAAATTTTTTCTTCAGTATTGATATATGTATCACATTGTTTCTGTTTTGCAATGCTTCTGTTTGTATGAATTATATAATTTTTCTTACGTTCGTGTCCCATGTCCATGTGATTTCTCTATATTATTTTTTTTACATTATTTCATGCTTATGCTAGTGTGTTGTATTTGCTTGGTGTCAGTGTTTTCATATGCTTTTACGAAGTGGGTTAAGGTTGTCATCTCCTATCATGTCTAAGTCTAAGAGGCCTTCGTTTATCAGTCCGCTAAGCTCATCTGAGACAATGGCTCACAAGTTGACGTTGCTCCATCAAAATCCGTCGGTGGTGCAATTTTCTGGTCAAGATCCTCATTATAGAGCGGCTGATTTTATCCGCCAATGTGAGGACGCCATTGTCCAGTCCAATGTTTCGACGGGGCCTGAAAAGATCTCCTTTGTGAGGTCCCAGATTGTGCCAAATTCTTTAGCATCGGAGTTACTTTCGGCGTCGTGTTTAGATCCTAAATTTCTGAACTATAATTATGACACCTTTAGGTCTAACTTCCTTAAACTTTTTTCAGATACTCTTGGTGGTGGTGCGTTCCATTGGTGCTTCAAACTGGCTGATACTCTCGTATCCCGACTGGGCACTCTTGATTATAGACGGGCGCAAGCTCAGGCCAGTATCCTTGCTGTTGAAGCTTTAGAGTCACTTTCACAGTCAGATTGGGTAGATAATGGTAACATCTCTGTAGATAGATTTCGTCTTATTTTAGAATTTCTAATGTACATTCTTTTTTTGGTGCCTTCTGAGAGAAGAGCAGCATCTTCTCTCATGTATAAGCCTGATGAGACTCTATTGTCTTTTGCGTCACAGCTTTCTTGTAAACTAGGGGAAGTACCGTCTAGTTCCTTGTGTATTAGCAATGCTCATCAACAGGGTCATGTCCCTTGTTCTCCTCAGTTCTCTCAGTCTATAGTTCCTACTCATAGTTCCCCCCAATCTACAGTTACCCCCCCTCCCCTATTATGTACCTTTTGTAACAGGTCTGGTCATTCGAGCGACTTTTGTCACCACCGTAAGCGCCAGGTACACAAGTCAAGACTGTCCCCTGTTCGCAGGAGTGTACCTACTGTTTCTTCTAATCTGTCGCATGAACTTTCCAGAGTAGAACCTCCAGGTAGACTCAGTTGTTGCCATATCCGTGGTCACTGTAAACATTCGACTGATCAATGTTTCAAGATTTTGAAACTTAGGGATGAGACTTCTCACCAGCCTCGTCAATCCCATTTTCCCCAGCGCGTGTTTCCCAACCCAAAGAGTTGACCAGCAATGTTCGGTCTCAAATAATTCCTTTTGTGGCTGTTGAATCTTCTCAATTACTTACCTTTCAATTTCTTACTAGGGATACGCCTCTTTCTGTCACTGTAGATACTGGTGCAGAATGTAGTCTCTTAAGTAGAAAGGCTTACTTTGCTCTACGGGAATTGTATAATCTCCCTTTATCTCCCTTTTGTAATAATTTGCATTCTGTGCAAGGTTCTCCCTTGCTTGTTCTTGGGTCTGTTTGTCTTCCCTTACAGTTTCCCTCGCATGCTACAGTCTTCAATGTCACTTTTGCTGTTGTCTCTGGCATTGCCCTTAAGTGTGATTGTCTCTTGGGTATTGATGCTCTTACAGCTCAGAGCATAGATATTTCTCCTAGTCGCCGTGTAGTGACTTTCTGCAATTTTGATATCTCTGCTTCGGATAGACCAGTTTCTGTTTGTGATTCTCCTGTGCTTGCTCAGTATGCACATGTGCCTGTCCCAGCTTCTAAGTACTCTACCCCTGTTGCTCATTGTGCTGCTGTTGTTGTAGGAGAGCATCTTATTGCACCTTCAAGTTCTGTTCGAGTTCCAGTGCGCGTCTCAGGTGCCCCGATTGGGTCTGACGTTCTCTATTTGCCTGACTCTATTCGTATTCGTCGGCTTGCTCTAGAAGGAACTCTCTCCACTATTCGTGAGGATCATGTTACCACAGCGATGGTAACCAATGTCACGGGTACTCCTATTCCTCTCTCTCCTGGCAGTCACTTAGGCTCCTTTGAGGTGGTACACGTTGCTGCTTTCCAGGATTCGCCTATTATAGCAGCTTCTGTTCTACAGTCTCCTCCAACACGTGACACTGCTCACTTAGCTTCTGAGTTTGCTACATTTGTAGGCGAGACTGATTTTCCTGAAGAGACGCCTCGTCTCCTTGACTTGCTAGTTACCCACCGTCAGGCTTTGGCTTTACCAGGTGATCCGTTAGGGGTTACGGATCGTGTGGTTCATAGAATTAATCTTCAGCCAGGCACTCGTCCTGTTTACATCCCCTCTTACAGGCTACCTCACTCTCGTCGGCTTATAGCCCAGTCCTTGGTTGACGATTTGTTGAGTGAAGGTGTTGTACAGGAGTCCCACTCCGAGTGGAACTCGCCTCTTCTCCTGGTGCCTAAGAAAGATGGATCTTTTCGTCCTGTTGTTGATTACAGGAAAGTCAATGAGGTCACTCTTCCAGATCATTATCCTCTGCCTATCTTAAGCGAGCTTCTTCAGTCCATTGGCAATGGTAATACGGTGTTCACCACTTTAGATTTAAAAGCAGGTTTTTGGCAGATACCCCTGGAGGAGAAGTCTCGTAAGATCACGGCCTTCTCGACTCCCAGTGGGCACTATGAATGGCTTCGTTGCCCCATGGGTTTGCGGAATGCTCCTTTGACTTGCCAGCGTTTAGTTAACTCCATTTTTCATGGCTTAATTGGGAATGGACTTTTTGTTTATCTGGATGATTTGATTCTAGTTTCCAAAGATGTGGAAAGCCACTTTACTAAGTTGTCCATGGTCTTACAACGTTTTGCTGAAGCTGGGTTAAAACTCAACTTACCCAAGTGTTCCTTTTTCAAGGCTAGTATCCAGTTGTAGGCAAGCATGGTATCCATACCACTGGTGAAAAGATCAAGGCAGTCAGAGACTTCCCTATACCGAAGTCGGTTGAAAATGTACGTTCCTTCCTTGGACTTGCAGGATACTATCGTGCATTTATTAAAGACTTTGCTTCAATTGCTTCCCCTCTCACTCGCCTTCTCAAGAAGGACTCTTCCTTCCAGTGGCGTGATGTCCATCAGACAAGCTTTGATTCATTGAAGCTTGCTCTTACTGAAGCACCTGTGTTGGCTTTCCCTGATTATAGTATCCCATTTACTATTTGTACAGATGCTTCTGGTACAGGTATTGGAGCTGTACTCATGCAACAAGTAGATGGATGTAGATCTCATGTTATTGCATATGCTAGTCGCATTCTTAACAAGCCTGAGTCCCGTTACTCTGTTACTCATTTAGAGGCTCTGGCAGTGGTGTGGGCTTTAAAGCACTTCCGTGATATCATTTTTGGATATCCTATTACAGTCTACACGGACCACACTGCTGTCACTCAGCTTTTTCAGGGCAAGAATCTGTCAGGTCGCCTAGCCAGATGGTTCCTCACGATCGAGGAATTCAATCCAACCCTAAAGCATGTCCCCGGGCATGCGAACCATGTTGCTGATGCACTTTCACGGAATATCCCTGTTGCTGCTGTTACCGTAATTCATAACTTTTCCCTGCAGGATCTGGCCAAAGCTCAGCGTGAAGACCTTGTTTGGTCTGCTGTCATTTAAGCTTTGGAGTCTGGTGATGATTCCACCTTACCAGCTTTACCAGTACCTCTGTACCAATTTTCCCTGCAGAACGAAGTTCTCATTCGTAATGTGGAAGTGTTTGAGCAAGATGTGGCACAGCTAGTGATCCCTGAGTCTCTAGTTCCCGTTGTTTTGTCCCTTGCTCATGATGCCCCTCAGGCTGGTCACCCAGGTCGTGACAAAACTCTGGCTATGGCACGGAAGAAGTATTATTGGCCTAAAATGCGACTAGACATTACCTCTCATGTAGCCCGGTGTAGTTCTTGTGCCCAGAACAAAGGTTCTACGAGCACTGCTCCCATCTTAGAGTACCCTACTCCTTCTCGCCCTTTTCAGACTGTGGCTATAGACCTTTTGCAACTGCCTCGTAGCACGCAGGGCTCTGTGTATGTCCTTGTGTGTGAATAATTTTAGTCGTTTTGTGATCTTAGCTCCCTTACGTAACAAGTCTGCACCAGTTGTAGCACATGCTTTAGTTTCCCATGTGTTGTGTCCATACACCACTCCTTCGGTGCTCCTTAGTGATAATGGGACTGAATTTAAGAACGAGGTTTTGGCAGGTATTTGTGAACGTTATGGTATCAAACAGACATTCGTGACTGCTTATCATCCAGCGTCCAATGGTCTTGTGGAGAGGACGAACTGGAAAATTTTAGAGATCCTACGTCACCTTGCTAGTAATTTTCATGAGTCTTGGGAGGATTGGCTTCCCCATGTTAGTGCTTGTATCAATAGCACCATTAATGTTTCCACGGGCAAAACGCCTCATTATGTTATCTTTGGATCTGAGAAACGGCTCCCATATGATGTGCTTGACATCCTTGCTCGCCCCCTCTACAATGTAGATGACTATAGTAAACTACAGAGTCATGTGCTGCATGGCATTTATACTTCTGTTAGAGATAAACTGGTTGTTTCAAAGGCCGACATGTTGAAACAACAACATGCTCGTGCAACACCTGTGGTTATCAGTGTGGGTGATCATGTTTTCAAAAGTATGCCTGATCGCCAGTCAAAAATAAATTGTAAGTTTGTGGGCCCCCTTTTGGTGACTGAACGCCTACATCCTAACAAGTTCAGGATTTCTAACCCCCTCTACAGGCCTTAGCAAGATTGCACACGCTGATAGGCTCAAGAAGACTCAAGTGCCTATCCCAACCTTTGCCCGGCCACCTCCTGCGCCCCCAGCAAGAACTTTGCCTTGTTTCGCTACCCCTCATTGTTATGACCTTAGGTCAAGGGGTCCTGTAATTACCTGAACTTTCTTTGTGTAGTGTTATGTACTCCTGTAATTACCTGAACTCTCATTGTGTCATGTTATGTATGCCTGTAATTACCTGAATTTTCATTGTGATGTTTCCCATATATGTACTATTGTGATGTTTTCCATTTATGTACTATTGTGATGTTTCCCATTTGTGTTGTCTTGTATTGTATTTTGTCGTGTTTAGATGTTAAGTATTATGTCCCGGACGTCCGGCAATTGCTCTATTTGTCTTTTGTTAACTGGCGCCAGTATTATGTTCCTTTTTGTGTTTGTATATGTTGTCTTTGTGTACTCATTTATGTATATGTTTGTTTAATGTATTTTGGTGTGCCTTTAAATCCATTTGTCCCACACTTCTTTCTGCCACTGTTGTGTGTGTGGTTTGTGTGTGGCTTATCTTTGTATTATTTAAATTCTCTTTGCCTCGGTCAGTTTTTTTTCTTGTTTGCTCGGTGTGGGCACCGAGTGGCGCGGGCCGAGCGATGTGTTGGCACGGTGTATGTATATATATAATTATTGTGTCACATTATTTATATTATGCTATTGTGTATTTGTGTTAGGTATTATAAAATTGTAATCTATTATTAAGTAAGATTTAGCAGATGCGATGCGCGCCGTTTTGTTATTGGCGCGAAATGAGTGAGCGTGGGTTCAGTTTTCCAGCCGCCTTGAGAACAGTTGCACGTATTTTGTGTTTGTGCCATTATGTGAATCTAAATATACTTGTGTCATTGACTTTTCTTGCGTATTCCTTTGCCACCCAGAACACGTGGTCGAGCTGAGGACTCGAACTCAGCTCGGACTTGACAAAGTGTCATTGACTAAACCCATTACGCTATCAAGAGATGTATAAGTTGAGCACAACTTTCTTATATTTGTATGCTCGAGTTACATACACATACACAAAATTTTGCATTCAACCCACCTCCACCATGATAGTGTAATCGTTAGTATGTACACGTGGTAAAGTTTATACATACACTGAATGGTTCCCAGTGAACAGATTAACATCTTTTCAACCACAAATCACTTTTGAATTCCTTGCCTTGTGGGCTGAACGCAAAAATTCGTGTATGTGTATGTAACTCGGGCATACAAATATAAGAAAGTTGTGCTCAACTTATATCTCTCTTGATAGCGTAATGAGTTTAGTCAATGACACTTTGTCACGTTCGAGCTTAATTCAAGTCCTGGGCTCGACCACGTTTCAATTTCCAATATATGCTTTTGATACCGTCCCCCACGAAAGGTTACTACTAAATTACCTTCACACGGAGTAAGTGGTAGCCTGTTAAGTTGAACTAGAAATTCGTTGAATGATCGAAAACAGAGAGTTGTTCTAAATGGCAAAACTTCTGGATGGAAAAATGTTACAAGTGGAGTTCCTCAGGGTTCCGTTCTTGGACCACTTCCATTCATAGTATATATAAATGATATAGACTACGGATTAAAATCTATTGTCTCCAAATTTCCTGATGATACAAAATTTTGCGGAATGGCAAATGATCACTTAAATCAATTAGATATTCAAGAAGATTTAGACAAATACAGCAATGGTCTAAAAGTGGCTAATAGAATTTAACACAAGTAAATGCAAGGTTATGCACACAGGTAAAAATAACAGTAAGTACGATTACAAGTTATTTGGAAATTCGTTAAGAAAAGTGGACAGTGAAAAAGATGATTAGTAACGATCTCAAATCATCTAAACAGTGTATTTCAGACTTTGAGAAAGCAAATAAGAGTCTAGGACTGATTGCGCGATCTTTTGACTTCAAAAGTTCATCTCTCATTAACAAGCTATATAAATCGTTAGTTCGCCAACATTTGGAATCTGCTATTTTCGTATGGTCACCGAATCTCATTAAAGACATTGACAGATTGGAAAAAGTACAACGGCAGGTCAAAAAACTGATTCTAAATATAGAAAATAATCATACAAAAATAAACTAAAACATATGGATCTGTTCTCCCTAAAAGGTCTCCTGTCGGCATGCTCCGCCTTTGTAATCCTTTGTATGTGTGTGTGTGTGTGTGTGTGTATGGATATATATATATATATATATATATATATATATATATATACACGAGTATACATATATATATACATATATAGATATATATAGTCTATATTTGTATACACACATACTGTCTGTATATATATATATATATATATATATATATATATATATATATATATCCATACACACACACACACACACACACACACATACAAAGAATTACAAAGGCGGAGCATGCCGACAGGAGACCTATATATATACATGTTCGTGTGTTTATGTATAAGAATATATATATATATATATATATATATATATATATATACATATATGTATATATATATAAATATATATATGTGTATATATATACACATACATACATATATATATACATATATATACATATATATATATGTATATATATGTGCATATATGTATATGTATATATATATGTATATATATATATATATATATATATATATATATATATATATATACTCGTATATATATCAAGGACTATCATTACACAGGACATGCGCACCCAGATCCCTGGGTCCGCTACCCATGGCCATTGCTCTCTTTGTAACCTAACATTTTATATTGGACAAATATATCAAAACTAGAAACCTAACATTGTATATAAGAGAAATATATCCACTATTGACTTATTTAATGCAGTATAAGTTAATATAATTTTTTTTTAGTGAAATAAGAAACTATTTTTAAGGCACTGTTATGATTTGAAATGCCAATTTTAGTCGGACTTAACAGGTATTATTGTATGAGGTTAGTGGACATCAGGGTTGGCGATTTTTTTTTTTATCTTTTTAAAAAATCTAAAAAATCGATTATTTTTTTTAAATTTAAATCAGATTTATTTGATTTAATTTTTTTTTTTTTATAGATTTTAAATATTGTGGGATTGCTATCTGATATGCGATCTGGTTGCTAAAGGACACTTTTAGCATATCAATATAAGAAGCAGTGTTATATAGACTTGCCACAAGTATACAAGGAACGGTATAAGCCTACATATATATAACCGATGTGAAGAGTTGGAATAAAAGCGAAAAAGGAGGAAGGAGAGGCAACTCCAACCGAAACCAGATCTCCCGCAAGGAACAACGTGCCCAACATGCGGAAGATCCTTCAAAGCCCGAATTGGTCTCATCAGCCACCTTCGGGTGCACAAATAACCGCACTCAGAGCAGAACGAAGACCATCATCCTCTGAAGAGAGAGGGATAGCCACGATATATCAATGTGCAGCCCACAACAAGTTTCAACAAGATTCTTGTTGAAACTTGTTCTGGGTAAGCAGCTTCTCACTGAGTCAGTTGCTGCTATGGAAACAACCAGGAAGGATGTCTTCTTGACATGGCAGAGTGGTTCCTTCAGGCAGAAAAAATTATCCTGTCTGGAATTATTTTGAAAAACTACCAACAACTTCTGGCAAAGGGTACCCAGCTAAATGCAAAGACTGCAGCCAGGAACTACAGGGCATTGTGTCAAGATTAAAATCTCACAGAGATAAATGCCAAGGTCAGCCACAGCATACAGAAGAAGAAGTTGATGACCCAGGTAAATAATTTTACTTATATTGTGTGTATTTCTCCCTTTTCATACGCAACTATATAAATTTGGTGAACAATGGAGAGCATGTGCAATAAAAATGTGAAGGCCTAAAGAGATGATACTTCAATTTCATTACTTCTAAATTTGGGTAATGACTTTATCACTACAATATACTGTATCCACTCAACTTTGGGGTCTAGATGATTGTTATTCATTTCATTCAACGTTGTGTAATATATTTCATAGGTTCCATTGGAATTCATCCCACATGGGATTCAGCCCAAAGGGATTTAGCCTAACCTAACCCAACTAACCCATTATTTTAGTAAATTTAAAAGTGGACTGAATCCTGTGTGGGCTGAATTCCAAGCCCACCTATTTCATATCCTGTTAATTATTTCCAAATAATTTAGTGGCTTGTGTGAATATGATCATTATCTAAAAAGATAACTACTGTACTCAAAAGTAGCCTAAATCACACTGTATTCATTCATTTATAGATTATGCAATATGCTAAAATTTTCAGTTTCCATTTCAGGATCTGTATCAACAGCTTCAATCCCTTCATCATTGGCTCCACTTGAATTATCTGCAAACCTGACTCCACCATTAAAAAGGTCACTATCAGACTCTTCCACAGGCGCCACTTCTGCTAAATCATTTTCATCTAAAAGAAAGTCATCAACATCTCTGGACAGATTTATCATAAAAACTTCAGCCTCTCAAAAGAAAAATCTCGACAAAGAAGTTACAAGAATTATATTTGCTACAAATTCACCATTTCGTCTTGTTCAGCATCCTCAGTTTCTCAAGATGGTTCAGAACCTGAGGCCAGGTTATATTCCTCCATCTAGAAAAGATATTGCTGATAAGTACTTGGATCTTGTGTATGAAAAGGAATATAAAAAGTGTGCAGAAGACCTGAATAATGAAACTGTATGTCTTTCAATTGATGGGTGGTCTAACATCCATAACGAGCCCATAATATGAGTCACTCTAACAACATCCACTGGTCAGATTTATTCAGTTGACACAATAGACACACCAGGGAAACCTCACACTGCTGAATATCTTCTACAACTTGTAAAAATTTCGATCAAGAAGGCTGAATAAGATTTTGGTTGTCACATTGGAAGTGTTGTGACAGACAATGCAGCAAATGTCACCAAGATGAGAAAACTCTTGGAGGAATCGAGTGAATCTGACCATACCGTCCTCACATACGGCTTATACCGTTCCTTGTATACTTGTGGCAAGTCTATATAACATTCCTCCTTATATTGATATGCTAAAAATGTCCTTTAGTGTAAGAGGCCGGTAGTTGTACGAATGGTAATCAGGTTAGGAAATACATGGGTATTGAAATGCTGAGTCAGCGAGTCAGACTCGAGGTAGCTCGGCATCAATGTTTTATAAACAAAGGTTTGAGGCGCCGTTCTGTCTGTATAAACACGGCCGGTGACTGTTGGAAATAATCGCTGATGTAATCAGACCACTCTGTTAGCGGCAGACCACGTGTGCGATGACATACCACTGGGCAATGATGTCATGCTTATGCTCATGCTCATGCTTATGCTTACGCAGCAATATTTCTGGAAGGACTGTAACAGCCTCTCGGATTTGAGGTAAATGGGTATAAAAAGAAATATTATTGGCCGTAGGGAAAAAGACACGCCCTTAAGGTGTGTCACTTGTTTTGAAAAGTAAAAGACTATTGAACGAATAAAAAGTGACGTCTGAACGAAGGTGGTCTGACGTATTGGAGAGAACCTGGGAGGGGATTCGCTGTGTGTGCTCCGTTAGTCTAACAAGCAAGAAATTCACCACCCTTTTATCAACCCAAAAACTCGAGAGAACTAGGCATGGGGCCTAATAAACAAGACGAACTTGGAAACTAGTGAGATTGACGTAACGAATGCAGGGGCCTTGTGAGTGGATTTACGATATTACTAAAAGTGTAACGGTCGAGGACCGACAGTGGTGGTGACAGTGGTGACAGAGGAGGTAAAAGTGGTGGCAACAGTGGGATGAACTGAGTGTTAAACATACCCCCGAAGAGAAGTGGTACGAGATAAACGGGTGAGCAAAGTTGTGTGAGAAAGTCTACGGGAATAAGGCAACCACAATCAAGAGTGTATTGGTTTCGAGGAACGAGAAATCTACAAACTACAAGCAACTACTACTACGACTGGAACAAGCATTCTTCAAGGTGATCATCATCTACAAGGCGGTCTTCAAGGCAGTGGGTGATGAAGCTGAGGAACAACGTCGCTGACGAATGACAAGGCCGAAGAAGGACGTCAAGATAGAAGGTGACATCACGAAGTGACATCGCAAGCAGCCAGGCTAAAGCAAGGTATTAGTATGAGTACCGCTCAGAATTCTAACGTGTTAAGACATGAAGTCCATACCTCCAACACAAATATCCCTAAAATTTCTTAATTTAATTGATACTCTCGTAGTCAGTAAAAACATCACTTATGAAAAGAGAAAAATTGAGGTACTCAAGGAGAATATTGACCCTGAGCATGGAATGGCTAGATTTATCATTAATTTCCAGCAAATGGAGGATATTAATCAATATGAAGATTACAAGAAAGCCTTCATTAAACATTTTTTGTCCAAATGTGACCAGGATCCTATTAGGTCATTAGTTAGGATGATAAAAGAAGTTAGGACAAGTGAAACTGACACAGAGTACTCAGCTAGATTAGATAGATGGTCAAGAGACATGAATTCTATCTTGAAAGATTCAGACTGGATAAAAGGATCAAGTGACAAAATGAAAATTTCTCAAGTAATCAAATTGATCACATTTGGATTGTTAGCAAAAAATTCTGATGACTTAACAGCAGAAAGGCTGTACAAAGATCTTAAATCAAATATAAGTTTAGGAGAAGTAGATTATCTTCTTCAAGGATACAGTGAGACCAGAACAATAAACCCATATGTAATGCCTATAAATCAACAAAGCCAACATAGGAACTCTAGAGAGTTTAAGAAAACAGAAGTAGGACATAGGCGGCATGCTAGAAGTCCATCCAGGGATGCTAGAATCCTATGTTTTAATTGTAATACCTGGGGACACAAGGCCCAAGAATGTTTTTATGGAATTATTTGCAGAAATTGCAAATACGAGGGCCACAGTGAGTATCAATGTAGGAACCCTCCATTCTGTATTTATCATAATAAGATAGGTCATAGGACTCATGAATGCAAAAATTTTCGGGTACCCCCAGGGCTAAGAGGAAAAACCCCAGACACAGAATAAACAATTTCAGAACTCCCCATATATATACCGATAGGCGGTATTGTGTTAAATATGGGAATGCAAAGGAGATGAGAGAAACTGACAAGCTGATAATTACTGTTGGTAAAACTTCTGTAGGACCTCTCATTGCGGGTAAAGTGTTCAATAAGCCTATTCAAATATTTATTGATACAGGATCTGTAGTTAATGTAATTACTAGTAAAGTTTTAAACCACTTGAACCCGGGAGTGAAAATGTTGGAACCAATCCGTTACTCATTGCAAGGTGTAACTGGAAATCAGTTAAAAACATTAGGTAAAGTGGAGCTAGAAGTTGTCTTATATACAAATGATCATTTGTATATTCCAGTGATAGTGGTAGAAGAGTCTGTTTATCCAGGAGATTTATTGATAGGATTTGCAACTATGAGAAAAGAAAACATGGTAATTTGTCCTGCTGACTTAGGAATTTTAGTGAAGTCACAGTTAATCCCATTTTTAAATCAACCAGACTTAAGACCAGTGACAAGAATCAATGAATCTTTAAATAACATTTCTATCTTAGATAACGAGGCCGAGCGGTCCAGACCAACAGAAGGTAAAGCAACTTGTGAACCCAACTCAGAAGTTCAGGAAATCCCAGAGATTACTAAATTATCAACGATGGAAGCCTTGATAATTGCAGATTGTGGAGTAACATGGTCGACATTGTTACATCCCATGTCAATTAATAAGGTTGAAGTGTGTTTGAAAGGAATCAATGTAGACTCTGAAATAATTACAGTCCCAGAATCAGTTAAAATTAAAGGATTGAAGTGGGACTCAGGGGTTTATAAGTCAAATAAGAACAGAGTAGAAGTATTAGTAATTAATACTATGAATAAAGAGATAGTTTTAAAGAAAGGTACACAAATAGGATGTATTCAGGTGTGTACTAAACCTATTAAGATTTTAAATGAGAATAGTGAGGAGATAGAATTACCAACTTCATCAATCTGTTCAGTTCAAGAAGGAATAGATTTAAGAAATATATATAAAGAATTATTACAATCAACCAATTGTCCTGAGTTGGATGAAAGTTTACTTGCTTTGCTTGTGAAACACAAAAAAGAAATTGCTTTGCCGGGGGACACCTTAGGCAAAACAACTGTTTTAAAACATCACATTAAGCTAAAACCAGGAACACAACCTATCTACATACCCGCCTACAGAGTTCCTCACTCTAAATTAACAATAGTAGATAAACTGATCACTGAAATGTTATCACAGGATATTATTGAACATAGTAAAAGTGAGTGGAATTTTCCGTTGATCTTAGTACCAAAGTCAGATGGGACTATGCGCCCAGTTATTGATTACAGGGAATTGAATAAGCACACCATTCGTGATAGGTTACCATTATCCATTATCGGTGACATTTTGAGAAGTTTGGGAACTGAGAATAGATGTTTTAGTACTATAGATATTAAATCAGCTTTTTGGCAAATAGAGTTGCATGAAGATTCAAGAGAGTTCACAGCATTTTTTACTACAACAGGACATTATGAGTTCAAGAGAATGCCATTTGGGTTATGTAATAGTCCATTAACTTACATGAGATTAATGAATAATGTTCTAGATGGACTGTTAGGAAACACTGCCAGTGTATTTCTAGATGACATTTTAATAGTTTCTAAGACTGCAGTGGATCACTTTAAGAAATTAGATTTGATATTCTCAAGACTAGGAGAAGCAGGGTTAAAAGTAAAACTTAAAAAATGTAAGTTCTTGCAAGACAGTGTCATGTACTTAGGACATACGATAGACAGACACGGACTTAGTACAGTGAATTCAAAGGTTGACGCTGTCAAGAATTTTCCAGTTCCGACTTATGTAGACAAGGTTAGGAATTTTTTGGGATTGACAGGACATTATAGAAAATTCATTCAAAGTTATGCTGACATTGCTAATCCACTAAGCTCTTTGTTGAGAAAGGACTCAAAGTTCATATGGGGACCTGCTCAACAGCAAGCTTTTGACAAGTTGAAAGATAAACTCACGAGTTCACCTATTTTAATTCTTCCCGACTATGAAAAATAATTCATTCTTTGTACTGATGCGTCTGACATAGGATTAGGAGGCATACTCATGCAGGAGAGAAATGGAACTTTGAAACCCATAGCTTACACATCAAGACTTTGTAATAGTGCGGAAAGAAACTACTCTATAACAGAAAGAGAAACTTTAGCAGTAATTTATTCTTTAGAAAGATTTAGGGATATGATACTAGGGTATCCCATCAGAGTTTGGACTGATCACACAGCTATTCAGAACTTATTTAAGCATAAGAATCTTAGAGGCAGACTTGCTAGATGGTTTGCGATACTCCAGTGCTATGAAGTTCAATTTGAATATATTCCGGGTAGAAGGAATCTAGCAGATCCACTTTCTAGAAACATTAGTCAACCAATGACTGGGACTGGGTTGATTAATTTTGTTTGTAGTATAGAAGAATTAGTAACTTTAGAAGAGGAAATGCTAATAAGAGAACAGAGAGATGATGAGACATGTGATTCATTAATCAAGCATTTGATGAACCCAAGAGGAGATCCTCCAAAGCTACCAAAGGGGTATAAGATAGAGGAATTTCATTTGATTAATGGAATTTTGTATAGGAAAACATTTGTAAGTGGGAAAGATATTTCTAGAGGTCAAGTAAATCAGTTGGTTATACCACAAACTCTTGTAAATGAGATATTGAAGTTACTTCATGATAGTGATTGTAGTTCACATCCAGGAAAGGATAAAACTTATAGACAAGCAGAACTTAAATACTTTTGGCCAGGTATAAAGAAATCTATATATGATTATATAGAAAAGTGTGTAAAATGTGTATAGGTGAAAGGAAATACACCAAAACCTGCTCCTATACTCACCTATCCTATTCCACAGAAACCTTGGGAAAGAGTTCCCATTGACACATTAGAATTACCTATGTCAGAGAACGGATTTAAATTCCTATTTGTTGCTATTGATTATTTTTCAAGATTCTGTATATTACAACCCATAATCAATAAGAAAGATGAAACTATTGCTTCCGTAATCTATGATCAGATAACCTGTAATTTCACTATACCTAATATCTTAGTTTCAGATAATGGGACTGAATTCAATAACAAAATCTTGGAAAATTTATGTAGTGTATTCCATATAAAGAAAGTCAATATACTAGTAAATCACCCCCAAAGTAACGGGGTAGTAGAAAGGTTAAATAAAAAGATAATTATATGTCTTAGAACCCTAATAAGTCCTCATAGTGTAACTTGGGATACTTGGATTCCTTGTGTTAAGTGTACCCTGAACAATCAAATTAATGTAGCCACAGGTGATACACCTCATTTTATAATTTTTGGGGAGGACAAAACTCTGCCATATGAAATGTTGACTGCAGAGCAGAAACCCATATATAATATGGATGATTATATATCAAATAGGATAAATACTTTTCAAAGTATTCACCAAAGAGTTAGGAAACATATGCAGGTGTATTCACAAGAGATGAAAGAACAACAACACAAAATAGCTCATAAACTAGAATTGAAAATTGGAGATTTAGTAATGGTCAAACTAACTTCACCCAATAATAAACTTTCACCAAGGTACACTGGTCCATATAGGGTAATTGATTCTGCAGGTGGGAACAAATTTAGACTTAAACATTTAGAAACAAGAAAAGAATTGATAGGACATTTAGATGATATGAGGAAAATTAGCTTGCAGATCTATGAAGATGATGATTTAGATACTCTGTGTATCAATGTTGAGAACCCTGAAGAGTATAGAGAATATTATAATGATATCTTTCTTGAGTTGAATATTAATCTTGATGTATTTTACAGATAGTATTGACCATTTGTATGTATTTGGGATGGGAGACCTAAACAACTGGAACTTGGTGTCAAGCAGATACATGGGAACCTAGGATCTGCTGTGGTCAGACTTGGAACCTTAAGGACTTCTCACCTGATTATACCCATGAGTATTGTGATAATTTCTAAAGTAATAAGACTGTCTTTGAAAATGAAGTGTGTTGAAAAATAATATATGAAAATATGAATATTGAACAAGAAGAGACACTTGAACTCTAGATTAGTGAGTTTTGCAAATTAATTGCTATTATCTTTGAGAAGATGATAAACCATTGAAAGTTAGTGTTCATAGTGAGTTAATAAGAATCTTTATCTTTGTCATTCTTCTCTTTTTGTGTTCCGAGAAGCTTCACATGAATTCTCTGGTTAGGAATGTGTCTGTTATGAACAATTGTCATTATAAAAAAAAAAAAAAAATGGTAGACCAAATCCCTCATTGTAACATTCAAGGATCTCATTATTTGTTTTTTCCTAACAAGACAAAGGTATCAGTCAATTGTCCCGGGTTGAGTCCTAAATTGTATTTGGTTGAAGTTCTTATCTCTGTATTTGATAATTATGAATTGCATGAAGACACTATTTCCACAATTTCTAATACCTTTAATACAATGCATTTAACTGATAATACCTACATATCAACTTTCAATTTCACATTGCCTGAAAACTCACCTCCTTTGAAAATTAAGAGAAGACCATTGTCAAGATCTCCCTCAAATGATTTTCCCATTATACCAATCCTAGTTATACCTTTACTTTCAGTGTTGTTGGCAGCACTGGTTGCCATTGTTGTATTCCGGAGGTTGACTCTGTCAAAACCCATTAACCATGTATCTGCTTAACTATACGTTCGTTTATATGTATTATTTTAGTGTTCTTAATGAATTTTATGCCTTATATATTGACATGCATGTTATTCACCATTTATTGCATGAATGTTGTATTTTGGAGGGTTGCTTATTTCTTTGATAACCAATTACGCAAGGGTAGATTAGCTTATTCTAGAAATATATTAGCAAGCCCTGTAAGAGGGAAATAAGAAATTGGTCGGGACGACCAGTGGTAGCTGCCGAGCCCTGTAAGAGGCCGGTAGTTGTACGAATGGTAATCAGGCTAGGAAATACATGGGTATTGAAATGCTGAGTCAGCGAGTCAGACTCGCGGTAGCTCGGCATCATTGTTTTATAATCAAAGGTTTGAGGCGCCGTTCTGTCTGTATAAACACGGCCGGTGACTGTTGGAAATAATCGCTGATGTAATCAAAACACTCTGTTAGCGGCAGACCACTTGTGCGATGACATACCACTGGGCAATGATGTCATGCTTATGCTCATGCTCATGCTTATGCTTACGCAGCAATATTTCTGGAAGGACTGTAACAGCCTCTCGGATTTGAGGTAAATGGGTATAAAAAGAAATATTATTGGCCGTAGGGAAAAAGACACGCCCTTCAGGTGTGTCACTTGTTTTGAAAAGTAAAAGAATATTGAACGAATAAAAAGTGACGTCTGAACGAAGGTGGTCTGACGTATTGGAGAGAACCTGGGAGGGGATTCGCTGTGTGTACTCCGTTAGTCTAACAAGCAAGAAATTCACCACCCTTTTATTAACCCAAAAACTCGAGAGAACTAGGCATGGGGCCTAATGAATAAGACGAACTTGGAAACTAGTGAGATTGACGTAACGAATGCAGGGGCCTTGTGTGTGGATTTACGAGACTACTAAAAGTATATCGGTCGAGGACCGACAGTGGTGGTGACAGTGGCGACAGAGGAGGTAAAATTTAGCTATTAGATCGCATATCAGATAGTAATCCCACAATATCTAAAATCTACGAAAAAAATCTATTTAAATCAAATGAATCTGATTAAAAAAAATATATATATATATATTTTATATATTTTTAAAAAACACAAAGAAATCGCCAACCCTAGTGTCCACTAACCTCATATAATAATACCTGTTAAGTCCGCGTAAAATTGGCATTTCAAAACATAACAATACCTTAAAAATAGTTTCTTATATCACTATAAATGTATATATTAACTTATACTGCATTGAATAAGTCAATAGTTGATATATTTGTCCTATATACAATGTTAGGTTTCTAGTTTTGATATATTTGTCCATATAAAATGTTAGGTTACAAAGAAAGCACTGGCCTCCGCTAGCGGACCCAGAGATCTGGGTGCGCACGTCCTGTGTAATAGTAGTCCTTGATATATATATATATATATATATATATATATATATATATATACATATATATATATATGTATATATATAATATATGTATATATAAATATATACATATATTGGTATATATCTATCTATCTATCTATCTATACATATGTACAAAGGATTACAAAAGATTACAAAGGCGGAGCATGCCGACAGGAGACCTTTTGATCCATATCTAGGTCGGATGAAAAAAAATTCATATTAATAATAAAATAATAAATAAAAACTATAATAATGTAAATAACAAATAAAATACATAAATAAATGCATAGGTATAGTTAAATAATAAACAAACAGGTAAATAGTAAATAACAATAATAAGACATATAACTAATAATAAATGAAAATCAAACAGACAAATGATAACAAAACAAAAACAAATAATATAAGATATATCATGATCATTACAGCATCTTACTTGGGTATTTATCTAAATGATTCTTAAAGCTTCGAACTAAACTACATTGCACTACCCTTGCAGGAAGTTTATTCCATTCATTAACTACACGGTTGGCAAAGTTGTTTCTACCTTTTTCCAAATTGAATCTATTTCCGGACAGTTTGAGACCATTGTTTCTTGTCTGATTCTCATTCAATGTGAAAATTTTGTCACTTTTGATGTTGTCAATTCCCTTTAATAGATATATTAAATCTATATTGTTTCTTTTGTCATAATTCGAGATAACTGTGTTGTAGAATTCGAGTAAGTTAGTCACGCAAGAACGTTTCCGTCTGAAACCATGCTGGCTATCATTTATCAAACGGTTACTTTCTAAATGATGTTCGATAGCATCTCTGATGATAGTTTCCATTATTTTTCCTACGATTGAAGTCAAACTTATAGGCCTATAGTTATTTGGTTTCTTTTTGTCACCTTTTTTGAATATGGGAGTAACGTTAGCTAGCTTCCATTCTCTTGGTACATCTCCGGATATGATGGATTTCTTGAAAATAATTTCTAATGGAACAACAATCTCATTTTTCATTTCCTTTAAGCTTCTTGGATGCCAACCGTCAGGCCCTGGTGTTTTATTAACTTTGAGTTTGTCTATACACCTTTTAATTTTTTCTTTTGTTATATTTACCGTAGTGAGTCAGTTTTCCCCAGACTTTTCACAGGTTTCAGTTTGGAATTCACTTTGAGGTGTTTCGTTTACGAATACCGAGCTAGAATAATTGTTTAAGATATTACACATTCCTTCATTTGAATATTCAAGTTGACCGTCAGCAGATAATAGTGGACCAATGTGATTCCTAACAACCTTTTTATCTCTAATGTAACTATAGAATTCTTTGGGATTCTCTTTGGATTTATCAGCGATGTTCATTTCGTATTGTCGTTTTCTTTTTCTTATTGTCTTTTTTAAATCTCTCTGTATTGATACATAACTTTCATAGTCATTAGATGCACCCGAGCACTTATATTTCTTATAAGCCTGTCTCTTTTTAGCAATACTTTTTTCAGTTTCTTTGTCGAGCCACTTTGGGCTAGCCTGATTTGGGGGACGTCTGTCCTTAAAAGGAATGTAAGTTTGAATCATCTTAGTGAGCCTATTTTGAAACATTTCCCACATCTGATCTACAGGTCTTTCGTTTAATTTTGCCTCCCAATCTGTAAGCTGAAGCTCCTGACGTAGTCCTATGATCTGAGCTTTACATACATATATATATATGTATATATATATATATATATATATATATATATATATATATATATATATATACACATACATACATATACCAAGGCTTTTTCCTCCTTACAAGGGAGGTAGCCAAAAAGGAAAAGGCATAAAATCATTCCCACCCATTCCATCCCCGAATACACTCCACACCCCTCCACCCTCCTTTTTATCTTAGCACCTCCTGGATGACAGGTCATCCCTGCACCTTGTCCACTGCCCTGGGTCAAAGGAGTGTCGCAAGACACAGCACATCTACAGCAAGGCCGCTTCATTAAATCGGCGACCCCCCCTCTCCGTCCCCCATGCATAAAAAAAGACGGGGAGAAATCCCTTCGGGCTGCGTCAAATTTTGCTCACACATACTACCTCACCCCCATCCCCCCGTCCATTCCAGCTCATGCAACACAACATCATCCATATACAACCATTCTCCATTCACCCCTGTCTTCTGTCCTCTCCCGTCCTTCCTCAACAAACATTGCCCTCTTCCCCAAAGCCCCCTTCACCCCATCCACCCACCTCATCCTAGGACGTCCCCTCATGTTCACTCCCTCCACATCTGCCTTCCATACCTCTTTTACTAGTATTTCTTCACTCATTCTTTCCATGTGTCCAAACCATCCTAATACTCTTTCATCAACTCTATCTCCCAGCTCCCTTTCTATCCCTGGTCTCCTCCTCACCTCCTCATTTCTCACTCTATCTAGCCTAGGAACCCCTATCATACTTCTCAGACACCTCATCTCAAACACATTCAAACTCCTTCTCTCTTCCTCTCTTATGTTCCATGTTTCTGCCCCATACACTGTTGGCACAATCACTCATTCATACAGTCTCCTCTTTGCATCCACTCCCAAATGTCTATTCCTCATTACATCCACCAAGGCATTTACTCGCTTCTCTCAATCTACATTCTACCTTCACCTTCACTCCACCTTCCCCTGCCACATTTGCACCCAAGTATCTAAAACTATCGACTTCCTCCAGTTGCTCTCCCTTAATGCTCACTTCCAGTCTACTGCCACTTTCACCCCTTGTACATCTCCAATCCCTGACCCACTACCTCTCGCACTACCCCATCCATATATAAGTTGAACAGCCAGGGCGACATAACGCATCCTTGACGAAGTTCCACCTTTACCTCGAACCATTCACTCTCTTCATTTCTAATCCTGACACAAGCTCTACTACTCTCATAAAAACTCTTAACAGCTCCTAGAAGCTTTCCTTCTATCCCGTATATCTTCATAACTTCCCACAGTGCCTTTCTGTCTACCCTATCGTAAGCCTTTTCCAGATCCATAAAAGCCCCCCCCCCAAAAAAAAAAAAAATCCTTAACCTTTCCTATAGCTTTCTCACACATCTGTCTTACCACAAAAATCTGATCTACGCAACCTCTACCCATCCTAAATCCACACTGTTCCTCATCAATTATTCCCTCTGTAACACTCCTAATCCTCTCAATCAAGATCCTCCCATAAGCCTTCCCAGCTACACTTAAGGGGAGGCTCCACAGTGAAATAGGCAAAATATTTTCAAAAAATGTAATTGTATTTTTTACGTGATTTATGCACATTAATGTAATATGAACCTATTGGGTAGAACTTTTTTACCACAGCAGACATGTACAACGGTTTAAAGGGCATAAGGGAGTATCCATTTAAAGAGGGCGCATGGGGATTTAACTCTTGCGCAGTAGAAATCAACGTTTCATTCTTGCTTTTACGTGCCGTGTCTAAGTCGAGTGCTGTATACTGTACTACAAGGCTGCCAGACGTACGATTGTATGATGAATTAGTTATTGGCTTATTTATGAAGCATACAATCATCAGTTACCCTAATTGTTTGAATGTGTGAAGTGCATTACTTTTTCTCTCACACCATATTCATTCATATTCTCTCGCGCAAAGTTTTTACGAAGAAATTGTGTCATAATAGATAGATCAAACAGCAAGAAAATGATTGAGGTACGTAGAAAAAAAGAAATAAAAAAAATGGACATTGGGAAGCAACATGAGTTGGAGGAGACCTCACTGCCGTCAACATCAGGTGAAATGATCCATCGTGACCCTACTTTTACGACACTTTCTCGTAGTAAAAGTTGATTTTTGCTAATTGTATTCACTATGTGTAATACAATCAAGTGTGTGAAAATAATACAAATCATACGATAATTACCCAAGATACATGACACTGAAACTGTTAAATCCCTTTTTCTCAAAATGAGAAAAATACGCATTTAAAAATTCACAAAAAAAAATAGAAACAGTTAGAGCTTCTTGAAAATTCTCATAGTTATACAATTTGGGTGTGTGTACATCATGTAGTTTTTTTTTTTTTTTTTTTTTTATAAAGTGCTAAGTTAAGCCTCGGGAGCGTTTAATTGACCTCGCTACCGTCAACATCTGGTGAAATGATCCATCGTGACCCTACTTTTACAACACTTTCTCGTAGTAAAAAGTTGATTTTTGCTAATTGTATTTACTATATGTTATACAATCATGTGTGTTAAAATAATACAAATCGTACGATAATTACCCAAGATACATGACACTGAAACTTTTAAATCCCTTTTTCTCAAAATGAGAAAAATACGCTTTTAAAAATTCACTAAAAAAAGAGAAACATTTAGAGCTTTTTGAAAATTCTCATACTTATACAATTTGGGTGTGTGTACATCGTGTAGTTTTGCCTTTTTTATAAAGTGCAAAGTTAAGCCTTGGGAGCGTTTAATTGACGAAAAATACGGACGTCATGAAAAAAAATATATACACATATTTGCGACAGCAATTTCTTGCGACGTATGGAAATTTTTTACAAAAGCAAAAATACAGAATGTTTATATGTTATTTAAGTACTACCATGCAAAAGATGGGGTCTCTAGGACAAATATTACGATTTTCATTTACTTATGAAGTCTTCACATCGGTATGACGTCATAACGTTATGACGTCATAACACAACAAGTTCTTATTTTGGCAAAACATTAACGCCTAAATTTTAAACAAAACCTGGAAGGTTGAACAAAAAATATTGAGAACTTTTTTTTTTATAAATATTTTCTACTTCATTGTGGAGCTAATCCCTCTGAAACTATTACATTCACACTTTTCCCCTTTTCCCTTGTAAAGTGGAACTATACAGGCACTCCTCCAGTCCTCCGGCACTCTACCCTCTCTCCAGCAAACATTAAATAACCTCGCCAGTCAGTTCACCATCACTATACCTCCTTTTTTATTTAGACATTCTGCATGGCATCCATCCAGACCAGGTGCCTTACCTGCTTTCATCATCTTAACAACTGCCTTCACTTCATCCTTCCTTATTTCTACTCCACTTTCCTCACTCATCACTCTCATTTTCTTAGTATTTCTCACTGCAACAATCTTTCCCTCCCTATCCTCCTTCACATTTAGCAACTCCCTAAAATATTCTGCCCATCTTCCCCTTACTGCCTTCTCTTCCATTATCATCTCTCCATCTGATCTGCACCTCCTCTTCCTCTCTTAATTTCTTTCCAAAACATCTTTTTATTACTTTCAAAATTTTCTGTCATACTCTTACACCATTTCACATCTACTCTCCTCTTTGCCTCCTTTACCTTTTGCTTTACTTCTCTTTTCTTTTCTTTGTACCTCTCATATGACTCCCTCGTCCTATTTCGTAACCAATCTGTGAAAGCTCCCATCTTCTCATCTACAACCTTCTTTGTTTCCTTACCCCACCATTCACTACCCTTTCTTCTATTTCCTCCTGTCCTCCTTGTTCCACACACCATCTTTGCACACTTTGTGACTCCCTCCTTGAACCATCCCCATTCCTCCTCCACACCTAGCTGTACTCTATCCTTCACTCCCTCTCACTCCTCCTTCAGCTTCTTCTTGTACTCCTCCTTTTCCTTTTCCTTTAAAGAATTCACTCTAAGCACCTCCCTACCTTTTGTCCCTTTCCTCTTTCTCCATCTATCCTCCACTCTCAACTTACCTTCCACCAAAAAATGATCTGATATTCCCCCACCCTCTCCCCTTAGCACATGTACTTTTTAACTCTTCCCATCATAATCCTATTTAACACTTCATAATCCATTAACGCTCTATCTACCACCCTTCCATCCACTACCCTCTCCCATGTGTACTTATGCTTGACTTTCTTCCGAAACACTGTATTTGCTATCATCAACTCTCTTTCTAGACACATCCCCACCATCAACTCTCCACTGCGATTCTTTTCTGGAACTCCACATTTCCCAACCACTCTATCAATTGGACCATTTCCTACCCCAGCATTTAGGTCTCCCAGTTATATTACATTGACATTTCTCCCTAAATCCTCTATGCACTCATTTAAATCTATCGAAAAGGCCTCCCTTTCTTCTACACTCTTCTCACTGCCAGGCCCATATGCACTTACAAAGACCCATATCTTCTTTCCTAGTTTCACCTTCATCCACATTATCCTTGAGGAAACCTCCTTCCACTCCATTACACGTTTACCTATCTCTTCACTTACTAGAATAGCCACCCCTTCCCTCCCTCGCCCTCTCTTCACTCCTGATAACCTCCCACTTACACTCCCAAACTTACACTCACCCTTCCCTTTCAACTTAGTTTCACTCAAAGCCAATACATCCATCTTTCTTCTCACAAACCTACTACCCATCTCTTTCCTTTTACTCTCATCTCTACCACATCCACGCACATTAAAAGACCCAAACCTTAGGATGCTGGTCGGAAAACTCCCAGACCCTCTTATGCCTTTACTTTTTCTTTTAGGAATGTCCACTGTGGGGCTACAAGGAGAAGGATGCCTAGTCCCAATCCCCGTTCCTTTCTTCTCGCCTCTTACGATCCTAGTGGTAATACTTGGTGGCAGTATTCTTTTCCCCCACCACAGGGAATTCCCCCACCACAGAAAATGAATACTCAGAGAAATGGTATAGGACAGCAGCAAGGGGTTGGGGAACAGCATAACAGAGGGACAGTCGTAGTATAAAAGTGTCATCATTTCTCTATGAACAGAGTTTCCCTCTATCATAGACAAAATGATGTGTGGCTCTGGTCCATAGGGGCGCCCCATATAGACACTAAAGTATCAACTGCATGCTACTTTGTCACAATAACAAGCAGCCAATACCCCAAACGGAATATATATAAATATATATATATATATATATATATATATATATATATATATATATATACATATATACATATATATATATATATATATATATATATATATATTACTCAGATTTGAGAATAACACCTTCATCAATCTCATTTTCTTACGGTATATGATGGCGAGTTAAGGGCACATTCTCAGATCCGGACCAGGCAGATTCACTTCTTATGTTTTCACCGAGAATAAAGTGTGCAGGAGACCTCGAGGACGCCCCTGTACTAGATGGAAGAATGTGGTGGAAAAGGACTTACGAGCCCTGGACGTCGACCCCGACGGTATAGAGAGGGGCCTGTAGCGCCAGAGTGAGTGTATATATATATATACATATATATATATATATATATCTATATATATACATATATATATGATATATATATATATAATATATACGTATATATATATATATATATATAGTATATATATACATATATATATATATATATATATATATATATATATATATATATATATATATATGTATATACCCCGTCTGGGGTATTGGCTGCATGGTGTTGTTTACAAAGTAGCATGCAGTTGATACCTAAGGGTCTATATGGGGCGCTCCTACGGACCAGAGCCACACATCATTTTGTCTGTGATAGAGGAAAACTCTGTTCATAGAGAAATTATGACACTTTTATACTACGAGTGTCCCTCCGTTATGCTGTCCCCCAACCCCTTGTTACTATCCAGTACCATTTCTCTGAATATTCATTTCCTTTCTTCGCGTACCCTGTGGTGGGGAAAAAGAATGCTACCACTAAGTCTTCCCACTTGAGTCGTAAGAGGCGACAAAAAACGGGACGGGGGTATGATTAGGAGTCCTACTACCTGTAGCCCCACAGGGGACATTTCTAAAAAAAAGTAAAGGCATATGTCTGGGAGTTTTCCAACCAGTACCCTAAGGTTTGGGTCTTTTAATGTGCGTGGATGTGGTACAGGTGAGAGTAACAGGGAAGAGATAGGCAGTCTATTTGTGAGAAGAAAGATGGATGTGCTGGCTTTGAGTGAAACTAAAATGAAAGGGAGGGGCGAGTGTGAGTTTGGGAGTGTAGTTGGAAGGTTCTCAGGAGTGAAGAGGGGACGAGGGAGAGAAAGGGTGGCTATATTAGTAAGTGAAGAGATAGGTAAGCATGTAGTGGGGTGGAAGGAGTTTTCTTCAAGGTTGATGTGGATGAAGGTGAAGCTGGGAAGGGAGGTGTGGGGTTTTGTAAGTGCGTATGGGCCTGGTAGTGAGAAGAGCGTAGAGGAAAGGGAGGTTTTTTGAGTAGATGTAAAAGAGTTCATAGAGGGATTAGGGAGAAATGCCAATATAGTTGTACTGGGAGATCTTAATGATAGGTTAGGAGACGAACCAATAGACGGAGTGATTGGGATGTATGGAGTTCCAGGTAAAAATCGTAGTGGAGAATTGATGGTGGAGATATGTCTTGACAGAGTTGATGATAGCAAATACAGTGCTTAGGAAGAACGTCAAGCATAAGTACACATGGGATAGGGTGGTGGATGGAAGGGTGGCAGATAGAGCGTTAATGGACTATATAATGGTGACCAGGAGTATTGTAGGAAGAGTTAAGGATGTACATGTTTTAAGGGAATATCAAATCATTTTCTGGTGGAGGGTAAATTGAGAGTGGAGAATAGGGGGAGAAAGAGGAAAAGGGCATAAGGTAGGGAGGTACTTAGAGTGAACTGCTTAAATGAGAAAGAAAAGGAGAATGAGTATAAGAAGAAGCTGAGACAGGAGTGGGAGGGAGTGAAGGATAGAGTAGAAGGATAGAGTGAACTGCTTAAATGAGGAAAAAAAAAAGAGAATGAGCATAAGAAGAAGTTGAGAGAGGAGTGGGAGATAGTAAAGGATAGAGTAGAACTAGGAGTGGAGGAGCGATGGGATATGGTTCAAGGAGGGAGTCATAAAGTGTGCAAAGATGGTGTATGGAACAAGGAAGGCGGGAGGAAATAGAAAGAAGGGTAGTGGGTGGTGGGATGAAGAAGCAAAGAAGGGTGCAGAAGAGAAGGAGGCATTCATAGATTGGCAATAGACTAGGACGAGGGAATGGTATGAGAGGTACAAAGTAAAGAGAAAGGAAGTTAAGCATAAGATAAAGGAAGCAAAGAGGAGAGCAGATGTGAAATGGGGAAAGAATGTGACAGACAATCTTGAAAGAAATAAAAAGATGTTTTGGAAAGAAATTAAAAGAGGAAGAGGAGGCGAATCAAGTAGAGAAGAAAAGGTAAAAGGTGCAGATGGAGAGATGATAATGGAAGAGGAGGCTGTGAGAGGAAGGGGGCGGAATATTTTAGGTAGTTGCTAAATGTGAAGGAGGATACGGAGGGAAAGGTAGTTGCAGTGGGAAGCGCTAAGAAAACGAGATTGATGAGTGAGGAAAATGGAGGAGAAATAGGGAAGGATGAAATGAAAGCAGCTGTTAAGATAATGAGAGTAGGTAAGGCACCTGGGTTGGATGGATGCCATGTAAAATGTCTGAAGAAAGGAGGTACAGTTATGGTGGACTGGCTGGTGAGGTTATTTAATGTTTGTTTAAGAGAGGGTAGAGTGCCAGAGGACTGGAGGAGTGTCTGTATCCTTCCGCTTTACAAGGGAAAGGGGGACAAGTGTGAGTGTAGTAGTTAAAGAAGGATCAGCTTGTTGAGTGTAGTTGGGAAGGCTTATGGGAGGGTCTTGATTGAGAGGATTAGGAGAGGAACAGAGTGAGTAATTTGTGAGGAACAGTGTGGTTTTAGGACAGGTGGGGGATGTGTAGATCAGGTTTTTGTGGTAAGACAGATATGTGAGAAAGCTAAAGGAAAAGGTAAGGATGTTTTTTTGGCTTTTATGGATCTGGAAAAGGTTTACGACAGGGTAGACAGGAAGGCACTGTGGGAGGTACTGCCGATATATGAGATAGGGGGAAAGCTGTTAAGAGCAGTCAAGAGTTTTTATGAGAGTAGTAGAGCTTGTGTTAGGATTAGAAATGGAGAGAGTGAATGGTTTGAGGTAAAGGTGGGACTTTGTCCTTCCTCTACAGACATTCCTCTCTTTTGTAAAGCCCCTTTCACCCCATCCATCCATCTCATTCTAGGACGCTCCCTCATATTCAATCCTTCCACCTCCGCCTTCCACACTTCTTTTACTAATCTTCCTTCACTCATTCTCTCCATGTGTCCAAACCATCCTAATATTCTTTCATCAACCCTATCTCCCAGCTCCCTTTCCACCCCTGTTCTCCTCACCTCCTCATTTCTCACTCAATCTAGCCTTGTAACCCCTTATGTTCCATGTTTCTGCCCCGTACATTGCTTTTGGCACAATCACTCCTTCATATAACCTCCTCTTTGCATCCATTCCCAGATGTCTATTTCTCATTACACTCTTTAATCCACCAAGGTATTTACTCGTTTCTCTCAATCTACATTCTACCTCCATCCCCACTCCTCCCTTTCCTGTCACATTCGCACCCAAGTGTCTGAAACTATCCAATTCCTCCAGTTTCTTACCCTTAATGCTCACTTCCAGACTATTGTCACTCTCTCCCCTTGTACATCTCATCACCTTACTTTTGCCCAAAATTGATCTTCAGCTTCCTTCTTTCACACACATTCTCAAACTCTGTCACTAACTTCCTCAATCCCTCCTCTGATCCTGCTACAAGCGCAGTGTCGTCAGCAAACAACACCTCGCTCACCTCCCACTTTTCTCCATTTTCTTTAATCATCTCCAACCCCTGACCCACTATCCTTGCATTCACCTCTCGCACCACCCCATCCATGTAAAGATTGAACAGTCAGGGCGACAAAACACACCCCTGACGGAGTCCCACCTTTACCTCAAACCACTCACTCTCTCCATTTTTAATTCTAACGCAAACTCTACTACTCTCATAAAAACTCTTGACAGCTCCTATAAGCTTTCCTACTATCCTATATATCTGCAGTACCTCCCACAGTGCCTTCCTGTCTACCCTGTCGTAAACCTTTTCCAGATCCATAAAAGCCAAAAAAACATCCTTACCTTTTCCTTTAGCTTTCTCACATATCTGTCTTGCCACAAAAACCTGATCTACACATCCCCTACCTGTCTTAAATCCACACTGTTCCTCACCAATTATTCCTTCTGTTCCTCTCCTAATCCTCTCAATCAAGACCCTCCCATAAGCCTTCCCAGCTACTCAACAAGCTGATCCCTCTTTAACTACTATACTCACACTTGTCCCCATTTCCTTTTTTAAAGCGGGACTATACAGGCACTCCTCCAGTCCTCTGGCACTCTACCCTCTCTTAAACAAACATTAAATAACCTCACCAGCCAGTCCACCATAACTGTACCTCCTTTCTTTAGACATTCTGCATGTCATCTATGCAAACCAGGTGCCTTACCTACTCTCATCATCTTAGCAACTGCTTTCACTTCATCCTTCCCTATTTCTCCTCCATTTTTCTCACTCATCACTCTCATTTTCTTAGCGCTTCCCACTGCAACTACCTTTCCCTCCGTATCCTCCTTCACATTTAGCAACTCCCTAAAATACTCTGCCCACCTTCCTCTCACAGCCTCCTCTTCCATTATCATCTCTCCATCTGCACCTTTTACCTTTTCTTCTCTACTTGATTCGCCTCCTCTTCCTCTTTTAATTTCTTTCCAAAACATCTTTTTAATACTTTCAAAATTGTCTGTCACACTCTTTCCCCATTTCACATCTGCTCTCCTCTTTGCTTCCTTTATCTTATGCTTAACTTCCTTTCTCTTTACTTTGTACCTCTCATACGATTCCCTCGTCCTAGTCTGTAGCCAATCTTCTAATGCCTGCTTCTTCTCTTCTACACTCTTCTTTACTTCCTCATCCCACCACCCACTACCCTTCTTTCTATTTCCTCCCGCCCTCCTTGTTCCACACATCATCTTTGCACACCTTATGACTCCCTCCTTGAACCATCCCCATTCCTCCTCCACTCCTAGTTCTACTCTATCCTTTACTATCTCCCACTCCTCTCTCAACTTCTTCTTATGCTCATTCTCTTTTTTTTTTCCTCATTTAAGCAGTTCACTCTAAGTACCTCCCTACCTACTGCCCTTTTCCTCTTTCTCCACCTATCCTCCACTCTCAATTTACCTTCCACCAGGAAATTATCTGATATTCCCCCACTCTCTTTCCTTAGAATATGTACATCCTTAACTCTTCCTACCATACTCCTGGTCACCACTATATAATCCATATATATATATATATATATATATATATATAGATATATATATACGTATGTATATACTGTATGTATATATTTATATATATATGTATATATATATAATATGTATATACATATATATGTACATATATATATATGTATATATATATACAATATATATATATATATACATATATATA
>NC_134807.1:42990327-43005327 GCF_046742065.1 Oratosquilla oratoria | reverse complement strand
TACTGGCTCCAATAATGTTTGCTATCTATATGAATGATATGGACGAGGGTGTGAACTGTTACATGAGCTTCTTTGCTGATGATGCCAAACTGTTAAGGAAAGTAGAAACTGATAAGGACTGTGAAGCACTGCAAGAAGATATGAATAGGGTATGGAACAGGAGCCAGAAATGGGAAGTGGATTTTAATACTAAGAAGTGTAGCATAATGGAGTTTGGAAAAAGCAAAAACAGAATATCAGGAAAATATACAATTGGAACCAAGGAAGTAAAGAAAGTAGGATACGAAAATGACTTTGGAGTTATTATCACAAACGACTTGTCCTATGATACACAGATTAACAAAATTGTCGGGGAGACTTACAACTTGGTAAGATCAATAAAAGTGGCTTTTGCTTACCTGGACGAAGACATGATAAAAAAAATATTGGTTACATTAATAAGGCCTAGACTAGAGTATGCGGCGACATTGTGGTCCCCCAGTACCAAAAAGAACATAAAGAAAATAGAAAGAATCCAAAGAGCAGCTACAAAAATGGCACTTGCACTTGCAAACCTATCATACGAGGAGAGATTGGCTAAACTGGAGCTACCGACACTGGAGCAAAGAAGAGAGAGAGGAGACCTACTGACCATCTACAGAATCATGAAAGGCACAGAGATACTTGATAGAGAAGAATTACTAAACTGGGACAAGAGAAACACAAGAGGACATGGAAGGAAATTAAGAAAACATAGCTATAGAAGAGAACTGAAGAAAAACAGTTTTCCACATAGAGTTTTAGACACTTAGAACAAACTGGATAATGAAATAGTAAGCGCAAAAACCATTCACGAGTTTAAAAGCAAACTAGACACTGAAAGATACAATGGCGGGACAACACGAGCATAGCTCCCCTTCCCGCAAAATACAACTAGGTAAATACACACACATACACACACACACACACACACACACACACACACACACACACACACACACACACACACACACACACACACACACACACACACACACACACACACACACACACACACACACACACACACACACACACACACATATATATATATATATATGTATATATACATACATAAATATATATATACAGTAGGTTTATTTTCCTTCGAACTTTTCGGATTTGCAGTGAGGCCTTTTTGGAAGATGAGTCAACACACATAACTAATACCTTTAAGAAATTAAAACATTCGGGGGGAGTGATTAGCAAAATGAAAGAACAAGCTAGGAACATCTTCATGAAATCTAGTGACCAATTGTAAGAGAGGAATTAAATACAATACATTCCAGTTCACAATTCCTAGAAAACCGAAGTCAGTGACAGATTATTTGAGGAAGGTGGCGTGAAAATAACAAGGGCTTCCAATTCAAATACAGGAAAAATTGTCAAGACCAAGAGTAAAAAGATATTGCTCCAGAATGTCCATGCCGCAGATGCATCCTCTAAATACCACGGTGAGTCAGGTCGAGGCGTTGAGAAAGGCGTTCAGCACGCTGGGATGGGGTCGAGGTTCTGCATACAGTATTAAAGAGAGACATGAGGAAACGATTGAAGCTGCCTATATTAACACGTTTGAAAATACCAATGATAGAAAAGGTTTCGTATGTTTATCGAAGGTAGCAAGCAATTTGATAATAAATACAATTGGAAAGCATGTAACTGTTACGGGAATGGGAATCCCCAGACAGCCAGTGGGGTGACCTGTCCGAGTTTCAAAATTCGAGTGTATAATTGTAAGGTTCGAGCTGTTTGTAGACAGCTTACTGAAGAAGACCGAGTGGGTCGAAGCGTAAAAGCATTAAAGGAGTTCCAGCCCCTCTGTATTTGTTCTTCGTCCACCCACACTCTCGTATATATATATATATATATATATATATATATATATATGTGTGTCTGTGTCTGTATATGTGCGTATGTATATACTAAGCACTTTTCCCCCCTTATAATAGAGGGGGCCAAGTCAAAAGGCAAGTACCCGCCTCCAACCAGTCCACTCTCATCCACCACTTTTTCCTCCCTTTTATTTTAGTTCCCCATAGATGACTATTCATTTCTATATCCCACCCACTGACCTGAGTCAGAAATAAAACAGCAAGACACAGTATATTTACAGCAAGGTGGCTTCTCTTAATTGGCGATCTCCTCCCTTCTTCCCCTCACACAGAAAAAGAGAAAACGGGGAGAAATATCTTTGGACTGTGTCAACATATCCTTCGTACATAGCCACACCATACTCCCTCAACCTCTCTTTTCTTTGCATCAAAGTATCATCTATACACAGCCATTCCCCACTCATTCCTATCTCCTGCCTTTTCCCTTCTTTGATCAACAGACATTTCCCTCTTGTTCAATACCCCTTTCATCACATCCATCCTTCTCATCCTCGGTCGTCCCTTCAAGTTCACTACATCCACCTCTGCCTTCCACACCTCTTTCACTAATCTTTCTTCACTCTTTCTTTCCATGTTCCAAACCACCCCAATATTTTTTATTGGCCTTATCTGTCATCTCCAGATCCACCCTAGCTCTCACTCTCACCTCTTCGCTTCTCACACTATCCCCTACTGTACTTATCAGAAATTTAATTTCAAACACATTTAAACTTTTTCTCTATGTTTCTCTTGAATTCCATGCTTTTGTCCCATACAGTTCCGTCAGCACAACCATCCCTTCATATAATCTCTTCGTTACATCCTTTCCCAAATGCCTATTTATGATTATACTTTTTAATCTCCCAAGAAGACATTTACTTAACTTCTTCAGTCTACAATTTACTTCCACAACCACTACTTCCTTTCCTACCTCATGCGACCCCAAATACCTAAAGCTACCCAGTTCTTCCAGCATCTCTACTTTAAGACTTACTTCCAACTCGCTATCATCCCCTCTACTTGTACATCTCATCACCTTACTCTTACCAACATTTACCTGCAGCTTTCTCCTATCGCATACCTTCCCAAAACTCCATCACTAGCTCCCTTAATCCCTCTTCTGACTCTGCCACAATAGCAGTGTCGTCAGCAAACAACAACTGGCTCACCTCCCATTTTTCTCCATTTTCTTTAACCATCTCCAGTCCCCTGCCCATTACCCTCTCATTTACCTCCCGCACCACCCCGTCCATGCACACATTGAACAGCAATAGTGTCTTTCTGTCTATCTTGCCATAAGCCTTTCCGTAATTCACAAAGGCCCAAAAAACATCCTTACCTTTTCCTATAGCTTTTTCACATATCTGACCTTCCAGAAAAATCTGATCCACGCAACTCTTACCTTTCCTAAACCTATACTGTTCCTCACCAATTACTCACTCTGTTCCTCTCCTAAACCTCTCAGTTAAAACCTTTCCATATGCCTTCCCAACTACATTCAACAAACTGATTCCTCTAAAACTACTACACTCACATTTTCCCTCTTTTCCCTTGTACTCTACCCTCCATTAGACACACATTAAACAACATCACTAGCCAGTCCATTATTACTGTACCTCCCTTCTTCAGGCACTCCGTAGGACACACACCCATCTATCTCAGGTGCCTTACCTGCTCTCATTATTCTCAAAACTACTTGCACCTCATCTTTTCTTAATTCTTCTCCATATTCCTCTCCCATCACCGTCATTTTCTTAGCGCCTCCCACTGCTACCACCGATCCCTCCCTATCCTCCTCCACATCCAACAGCTCTCTAAAATACTGTTATAGATAATAAAGGTGTAGTAATTGTAGGAACTGTATAAAGAAAGAAGTTGTTGGGTCCGTTTATGTTTGCATACAGAAATGTGAGAAGATTACCTGTGTTCGCGTGTGCTGGAAAGGGAAAAGCGAGATTATTTGTGTGAATATTTGTACTAGAAGATATGGAGGAAGAGGAGGAACAAGAGGAGAAGTAGGAGGAGGAGGAGGAGGAGGAGGAGAAGAAGGAGTAGAAGGAGGAGAAAATTGTATGTATACTTTTGTGGCTTGGGGTAAGGGATAAAGATATGCATTTGACCATGTGTATTCCAATCTAAAAAAGGAAAACACTTGCGTATACATGTTGGCCTGGGATTAAGCCTACATATACTTTTATAGAAAGAGGGACAGTATGTACAAACATACAAGGTACCTATCGAAAAGATTTTATACAAATATCATATATTACTTTGGGATGATAATAAGAATTTTCGTGGAGTAAAATACAAGCTCTTATAAACACTTTCATTCATCTTGTTAGGTAAGTTTGTAGGTTTTTGGATGAGTTAACAATACGTGAGAAGAGTGTGCGTAGGAATTTGAAAAAATAGGAAGTGGGAAATAATAGTTCGCTTATTCTTCTTTTTAAATTTGACTTATCAAGCGTCAGATGATATTACTCTGTTCAGTATCTCGGGGCTCAGTAACTGAGGTGTCGTGAGTGGCATCACTCTTATTCAGATGAATCTTGTGGGTTGAATGAACCCATAGGTGAGGAGCCAATACCAGGAGCCGTGCAGGTGAGGCCGAAGCCGCCATCTTTGGCATATGCGCTTTAGGGGTTGCTGGGGGAAGATAACAGTCACTGCTGGGAATCAGAAGGGAGTGCGGGATTCGAACCCACAACTAAGCAAATGCAAGATCAGTAAGCTTCCAAAGACGCCCCTAGAACAATTAAGGAGCTTTGTTGTTCATAAAAAGAATATATTATGCTTGGTGACCAGAGCGCATGAATCCCTTTCTCCCTTAAAAAGGTTTCTCTAACCTGAGTAGAATCGTGTAACGTGAGCCTTAGAGAGAAATTTACCCTTTATTGAAAAGTCAAGGACTGACGGAGTCAGAACAAAATCCTTGAAGAGGAGAAATTTGCTCTTTTCCTAAAAGACAAAAGCTGACGTGATCCAGAACAAAATACCTGAAGAAAAGAAATTTTCCCTTTTTTGAGAAATGAAGAACAGGCGGAGCCAGAAAAAGAAAGAAAAAGAGAGATATACCACCCCTCTTTTTAAGACAAAGACTGACCTGAGCCAGAACAAAATGCTTCAAGATGATTTTTTATTTATTTATTTATTTTTTTTTTTTTTTAAGTCAGGGACTGATGGGGCCTGGGCAAAATCCTTGAAGAGGAGAATTTTGTCCGCTTACTTCTTTATTTTTTTTTTTAAAGTCAAGGACTGACTCCTTTTCCTCCAACTGGACGTGACAAAGACAAAGGAAATAGCCTCAGGTGGCGGTGGCCGGAAGAAAAGAACAAGAACCCGTTGCCACCAAAAGGGATTACTCTTTTACTTAAGAGTACACACTCGCATGTCCTTTTAACAACGCGTGAATATTCAGGTACTTGCTAACAGACTTTGATGTGTGTGTGTGTTTGTGCTTATATGTTTATGTATGTGTACATACATACATATACCAAGGCTTTTTCCCCCTTACAACGGAGATACATATGTTTAATAAGCATTTGTATATGTACACACACACACACACACACACACACACACACACACACACACACACACACACACACACACACACACACACACACACACACACACACACACACACACACACACAAACAAACACACACACACACACACACACACACACACACACACACACACACACACACACACACACACACACACACACACACACACACACACACACATACTGTATATATATATATATATATATATATATATATATATATATATATATATATATATATATATATATATATGTGTGTGTGTGTGTGTGTGTGTGTGTGTGTGTGTGTGTGTGTGTGTGTGTGTGTGTGTGTGTGTGTGTGTGTGCGTGCGTGTGTGTTGAGACATTCTGACAGGTTGACTGACGTAAGCGGAGTAGGAAACACAGGAGTCTTAGTCTTGAGTTTATTCCTGACTAGTTTCGCAGGTATGCTTTTTCAAAGGAATGGTGTACAAACAGGCTGTGGGCATTTTATACATGGGGTGGACCTCACTACCTCTCCGTGTTACCATAGTTGGTGACAAGTGTTAACATTACATATTCATTGTGGCTAATGTAATGATAATGATAAAGTTTAACAAGTGGTAAATATGATGACAACACTAATAGCAACAATGAAAATATTAATAGTAATTGTAACAATAATAATGATAATAAAAATGAAAATTTAAATACTTAATAATAACAACAATAATAATAATGATGATAATGATAATGAAAAATTTAGATATTATTAATAATAATAATAAGAACAATAATAATGATAATAGTAATAATAGTAACAATGATGATAATAATAGTGATAGTAATGATAATAACAATAATAATGTTGAAAATAGATAGTGATGAATAATATTAAGAAAATAATAATCATGATATAAAGAAGAGAATAGTAAGGATAATGATGAAAATATTTTAAGTGGTGAAGGAACAATTTAGAAATAATGGAGGATACGTGAATTGGTGGCATGTGAAATAAAGTATGGTAGCATGGTATAAGAAGGAACGTCAAAGTAAAAGGAAGAACGCTGGAAAGGGTGGGCAGAAGTGGGAAAAAGGTGTGTGTCTGGGAAGCCATTCTTGGAGGGCAAGTGTCGCGGTAGATTTTGTCCATAATAAGTCACCAGTTCTCTTGTTTGCGTTTTTGTGGTTGGCAATGTAAAGTGATTCAATTACTTTCCGTTGTTTCTTGTGTAGTCCTTTGGCTAGAATGGTGGATCCCTCCCAGTTTGGTAGGTGTCCCTCTGTGTCTATGTGGTTAACTAGAGCATTTGTTTCCCGGTGGTGTCTAATGTCCGCTTTGTGTTCCCTGAGTCTGCTGTTAAGTCCTCTGAATGTCTCTCCGTAGTATGCACAGTCGCATCCTTTGCAGGGAATTTTGTATACGATGCTATTGCCACAGTTCGTCTTGGTTCTGTTTGTGATCAAGTGTCCTATTTTCTTCCCTGTGTCATTTACTATGATGAGTCCTGTCTGTCTCAACGTTTTGGAAAGCATGTGAGAGAGGCCAGAGTTAGGAACCACAAGGTATCGTAAATCTGTCCTCTCTTCACTTTCTTTCCTCTGTCTGATTTTAATGGCTTTCCGTAGTGACGTCTCTAACGTGCCCTCTGGGTACCTTAGGTTCCTGAATGCAGCGGTTATGTATCTACAAGAGTATTTACAAGAAGAAATTGAATACATAACCGCTGCATTCAGGAACCTAAGGTACCCAGAAGGCATGTTAGGGATATCACTACGGAAAGAGACTTAAACACTAGAGTGGCAGAACATAAAAGTTCAATTAGGTATGAGCAAGAAAATTCGGCCGTTTTTCTTCATGTCAGAAAAAAAAAAAAATTCTTTCGACTGGGGTAAGGCCAGATTAGTGTTCAAGTCCCACTGCGGTTTCAGGAGAATTATAGTTGAATCAGCATTGATTGAGGAATGTCCCAACATTAATATATCTTAAGGGCAGTGGACTCCTGACATTATTTCACGCGCGGCAGTGAGTAGGCTGGTACGAAGCTTACAACCCCTCCTCACCTCACCCTCACCCTCCTCCGCTACCCCATTTTACCCCTTGCCTGAGTAATGCCATCTGTCCACGTTCCCTCTCTTTTCTGTGTTTCTGTAGCTTATAAGTCCCCTTTGTCCTGTCTTATGTACTTTCCTGAAGAGGGCTACAGTTGATAGGTGAAATATAGGAATTTTCTTTATTCGAAGTTTATTTTCTCTGACTGTGGGTTTCCTGTGTGTCATATATGTATATATATATATATATATATACACATACATACATACATATATATATACATACATATATATATATATATATATATATATATTATATGTATATATACATATATATATATATGTAAATATATATATATATATATATAATATATATATATATATATATATACATATATACAATAGATATTTTGGTCTTATTAGGGAAATATAGATAATGGGATCCTTGGATGTTACTATGATAAATCTTGTCTACCAGAATTTTCTTATAATGACAATTATTCATCACAGACATATTTCTAACCAGAGAAGCTTCACATGAATTTTTTAAAGCTTCCCGAAACACAAAAAAGAGAATAATGACAAAGATAAAGATTCTTATTAACTCTTTTACAATCATTTAATTTATCATTAGAGATCATGCTTTCTTTTAGATTGTCTACAGAAAGGATGTAATTGATTGGATCTACAACTGGAATATCTACCTCATATAATGAACCATTTACCTTCAATGGGAAGGGTATCAAATTGAATAAGTTAAATCTTAGGTTGGAAGAAAAAGGAATTTCTATTATCACTGAAGTTACGTTTAAGTGGGAATTTAGCAATGGGTAATATAATGCTACATTAGCTTCCTCAAAGAAAGGTTCAAAGCTCCAATCCTTCTTTGCTGACTTAATTATTTTTCTAAGTTGAGGTATTGGAAGGAGAGAAAATGTTACTTGACCTGAATTTGCTAGAATCTTGTACAAATCTTGTACAAAAGATTCCAACTGAACTTGCATCTCAGACAATTTCAAATGCATAGTATTGAGTAACAAGAAAAGTTCCATTGTATTCTCCTGTTCACTTTGTTCTAAACTGAGGTTCTCTAAGTTATCTGAAATTTCAGAGATCATTTCCTCAATGTTTTTAATACTTGTTTGCAAACCATCAATTTTTGCAACCTTCTCCTTCAATTTATTCATAGAAATTTTCAAATCAGCGAGGAAGGCAAAATTGGCAATTCCCAATCCAGCTAGAGCTCCTAAGGCCACCACTAGGACACTTCTCTTTTGTCTATCATTTCTTTTGAAATTTGAACCTATGGTATCCAATTTATGTTCAATGTCCTCTATTTTGTTTTCAAGTTTCCTTTGAACATTCTTACTAGAAATGCTCTCTTTTAACAATTTCAACTTCACTCTCAAGGAGCCAACATTATCTTTAATTTTTGTTACATTCTTGTAATCAAGTACAACCCTAACTATCTTGTCAACCAATATTAGGTTACCTTGATGTTGTACCAATGCTCCAGGACGAATTGGATTCCAGTCCAGGGCACTCACCAAGCATATAAATATTAATATTGCAGCCCTCATCTGTAAAATACATCAAGGTTAATATTCAAATCACCAAGAATATTATTGAACTCTTCTGGTTCATTAAAATTGATACATAAGGTATCACCATTGTCATTTTCAACTCCCCTCACATTCTTCATATCATCTAAATGGCCTATCACTTCTTCCCTTGTTTCTAAGTGTCTGAGTGTAAATTTATTTCCACCTGCAGATTCAACTACCCTATATGGACCAGTGTACCTTGGTGAAAGTCTATTATTGGGTGAATGTAGTTTGACCATGACTAAATCTCCTATTTTCAATTCTAGTTTATGTGCTATTTTGTGTTGTTGGTTCTTCATCTCTTGTGAATACTCCTGCATATGTTCCCTAACTCTTTGGTGAATATTTTGAAAATTATTTATTCTATTCAGTACTTAATCATCTATATTATACACAGGTTTCCGGTCTGCAGTCAAAATTTCATATGGAAGAGTTTTGTCTTCCCCAAAAATTATAAAATGAGGTGTATCACCTATTGCTACATTGATGTGATTATTCAAGGTACACTTATCACAAGGAATCCAAGTGTCCCAAGTTATACTATGAGGACTTATCATACTTCTAAGACATGTAAATATTTTTTCATTTAACCTTTCTACGACCCCATAACTTTGTGAATGATTCACTAAGATATTGACTTTCTTGATCTTAAATAAACTACATAATTTTTCCAAGATTTTGTTATTAGATTCAGTTCCATTATCTGAAATTAGAATCTTAGGTGTAGTGAAATTACAGAATATCTGATCATAGATTACTGAAGCAATAGTTTCAGCTCTCTTATTTGGAATGGGTTGTAAAATACAAAATCTTGAAAAATAATCAATAGCAACAAATACATATTTATATCCATTCTCAGACATAGGTAACTCTAATGTGTCCAGGTGAACTCTTTCCCAAGATTTTTGTGGAATGGGATAGGTAAGTATAGGAGCAGGTTTTGGTGTATTTTCTTTCACCTTAACACATTTAATTTTTTTTCTTTATAATCATATATAGATTTCTTCATACCTGGCCAAAAGTATTTAAGTTGTGCTTGTCTATAAGTTTTATCCTTTCCTGGATGTGAGCTACAATCACTATCATGAAGTAACTTCAATATCTCATTTACAAGAGTTTGTGGTATTACCAACTGATTTACAGGGCCTCTAGAAATATCTTTCTCACTTACAACTGTTTTTCGGTACAAAAGTCCATTAATCAGTTGAAATTCCTCTATCTTATACCCCTTTGGTAGCTTTGGAGGATTTCCTCTTGGGTTCATCAAATATTTGATTAATGAATCACATGTCTTATTATCCCTCTGTTCTCTAATTAGCATATCCTCATCTAAAGTTACTAAGTCCTCTATACTACAAACAAAATTAATCAACCCAGTCCCAGTTATTGGTTGACTAATGTTTCTAGAAAGTGCATCTGCAGCCCCATTCTTTCTACCCGGAATATATTCAAATTGAACTTCATAGCACTGAAGTACTGCAAACCATCTAGCAAGTCGGCCCCTTAGATTCTTATGCTTAGATAAGTTCTAAATAGCTGTATGATTAGTCCAAACTCTGATTGGATATCCTAATATCGTATCCTTAAATCTTTCTAAAGAATAGATTACTGCTAAAGTTTCTCTTTCTGTTATAGAGTAGTTTCTCTCCGCACTATTACAAAGTCTTGATGTGTAAGTAATCGGTTTCAAAGTTCCATTTCTCTATTGCATCAGTATGCCTCCTAATCCTATGTCAGATGCATCAGTACAAAGAATGAATTCTTTTTCATAATCAGGAAATATTAGAATGGGGGAACTCGTGAGTTTATATTTCAACTTGTCAAAAGCTTGCTGCTGTGCAGGTCCCCATATGAACTTTTAATCCTTCCTCAACAAAGAACTTAATGGATTAGCAATGTCAGCATATCGTTGAATAAATTTTCTATAATATCCTGTCAATCCCAAAAAGCTCCTAACCTTGTCTACATTGGTCGGAACTGGAAAATTCTTGACAGCGTCAACCTTTGAATTCACTGTCCATGTCTGTCTATCTTACGTCCTAAATAAACAACACTGTCTTGCAAGAACTTACATTTTTCAAGTTTTACTTTCAATCCTGCTTCTACTAGTCTTGAAAATATCAAATCTTATTTCTTAAAGTGCTCCACTGCAGTCTGAGAAACTATTAAAATGTCATCTAGAAATACACTGGCAGTGTTTCCTAACAATCCATCTAGAACATTATTCATTAATCTCATGTAAGTTAATGGACTATTACATAACCCAAATGGGATTCTCTTGAACTCATAATGTCCCGTTCGAGTAGAAAATGCCGTGAACTCTCTTGAATCTTCATGCAATTCTATTTGCCAAAAAGCTGATTTGATATCTATAGTACTAAAATATCTATTCTCAGTTCCCAAACTTCTCAAAATGTCACCGATAATGGGTAATGGTAACCTATCACGAATGGTGTGCTTATTCAATTCTCTGTAATCAATAACTGGGCGCATAGTTCCATCAGACTTTGGTACTAAGATCAACGGAAAATTCCACTCACTTTTACTATGTTCAATAATATCCTGTGATAACATTTCAGTGATCAGTTTATCTACTATTGCTAATTTAGAGTGAGGAACTCTGTAGGCAGGTATGTAAATAGGCAGTGTTCCTGGTTTTAATTTAATATGATGTTTTAAAACAGTTGTTTTGCCTAAGGCGTCCCCCGGCAAAGCAATTGCTTTATTGTGCTTCACAAGCAAAGCTAGTAAACTTTCATCTAACTCAGGGCAATTAGTTGATTTTAATAAATCTTTGTATTTATTTCTTAAATCTATTCCTTCTTGAACTGAACAGATTGATGAAATTTGTAATTCTAACTCCTCACTATTCTCATTTAAAATCTTAACGGGTTTTGTACACACCTGAAAACATCCTATTTGTGAGGAACTCTGTAGGTGGGTATGTAAATAGGATGTGTTCCTGGTTTTAATTAAATATGATGTTTTAAAACAGTTGTTTTGCCTAAGGCGTCCCCCGGCAAAGCAATTGCTTTATTGTGCTTCACAAGCAAAGCAAGTAAACTTTCATCCAACTCAGGGCAATTAGTTGATTTTAATAAATCTTTGTATTTATTTCTTAAATCTATTCCTTCTTGAACTGAACAGATTGATGAAATTGGTAATTCTAACTCCTCACTACTCTCATTTAAAATCTTAATGGGTTTTGTACACACCTGAAATCATCCTATTTGTGTACCTTTCCTTAAAACTATATCCTTATTAATTTTGTTAATTACTAGTACTTCTACTCTGTTCTTATTTGACTTATAAATTCCTGAGTCCCACTTTAAACCTTTTAGTCTAATTGATTCTGGGACTGTAATTATTTCAGAGTCTACATTGACTCCTTTCAAATACACTTCCACTTTGTTAATCGAATTGGGATGCAATAACGTCGACTTTATTACACCACCATTTACAATTGGCAAAGCTTCAGTAGTTGATAATTTAGTAATTTCTGGGATTTCCTGAACATCTGAGTTGGGTTCACAAGTTGTTTTACTTTCTGTTGGTCTGGACCGCTCGGCCTCGTTATCTAAGATAGAAATGTTATCTAAGGATTCATTGATTCCTGTCACTGTCTTAAGTCTGGTTGATTAAAAAATGGGATTAACTGTGACTTCACTAAAATCCCTAAGTCAGCAGGACATATTACCATGTTTTCTTTTCTCATAGTTGCAAATCCTATCAATAAATCTCCTGGAAAAAAAACATATTCTTCTACCACTATCACTGGAATGGGCAAATGTTCATTTGTATATAAGATAACTTCTAGTTCAACCTTACCTAATGTTTTTAACTGGTTTCCAGTTACTCCTTGCAATGAGTAACGGATTGATTCCAACATTTTCACTCCTGGGTTCAAATGGTTTAAAACTTTACTGGTAATTACATTAACTACAGACCCTGTATCAACAAATATTTGAATAGGCTTATTGAACACTCTACCAGTAATGAGAGGTCCTACAGAAGTTCTTCCAGTAGTAATTATCAGTTTGTCAGTTTCTTTCATCTCTCTTGTATTCTCATATTTAACATAATACCGTCTATCGGTATATATATGGGGAGTTCTAGAATAATGATTTATTTTGTGTCTGGGGGTTTTCCTCTTAGCTCTGGGGGTATCCGAAAATTTCTACATTCATGAGTTCTATGGCCTATCTTATTATGATAAATACAGAATGGTGGGTTCCTACATTGATACTCACTGTGTCCGTCGTATTTGCAATTTCTAGAAATAATTCCATAAAAACAGTCTTGTGCTTTGTGTCCCCAGGTATTACAATTAAAACATAAAATTCTAGCATCCCTGGATGGACTTCTAACATTCCGTCTATGTCCTACTTCAGCTTTTCTCAACTCTCTAGAGTTCCTATGTTGGCTCACGGTCATTACATATGGGTTTATCATTCTGGTCTCACTGTACCCTTGAAGAAGATAATCTACTTCTCCTAAACTTATATTTGACTTAAGATATTTATACAGCTTTTCTGCCGTTAAGTCATCAGAATTTTTGGCTAACAATCCAAATGTGATCAATTTGATTACCTGAGAAATTTTCATTTTGTCACTAGATCTTTCTATCCAGTCTGAATCTTTCAAGATAGAATTCATGTCTTTTGACCATCTATCTAATCTAGCTAAGTATTCTGTGTCTGTTTCACTTGTTCTAACTTCTTTAATAATTTTTACCAAAGACCTGATAGGATCCTGGTCACATTTGGACATAAAATGTTTGATGAAAGCTTTCTTATAAGCTTCATATTGGTTGATCTCTTCCATTTGCTGGAAATTAATGATAAACCTAGCCCTCCCATTCTCAGGGTCTATATTCTCTTTTAAAATTTCTATTTTTCTTTTTTCATCAGTAATGTTTTTACTCACAATAAGAGTGTCTATCAAATTAAGGTATTTGTTGACCCCATAGGTATTTGCTTCCCCAGTAAATTTTGGAATATTTATATTTGAGGTATGAACCTCATGCCTCAACACACTTGAATTGGTCATACCTTGCTTTGGCTTGACTGCCTCCATGTAGTGTTGCTTACGTACGTCACCCCGACGTAACTTTGACGTCCCTCGACGTCCTTCGACATCCCTCGACATCCCTCGTCAGCCTTGTCGTTCGTCAGCCTCATCGTTTATCAGCCTTGTCACTCACTGCCTTGAAGATTGTCTTGTAGATGATCACCTTGAAGATCGCTTTGCTCCACTCGTAGTAGTTGCTCGTAGTGTTGTAGAACCCTCGTTCCTCGTCATCTTCCTTTGAAACCAACACACTTGGTTGTGGTTGTGGGCTATACACTCCCGTAGACTTATCTTGCACCAGTCTTGTATTCTCTTCGGAGGGATTTCATCCCACCGCTGCCACCACTGTCGCCCCGTCTCCTCTCAGAGCGTTTCTCTTTATTCTTGAAGTTAGTTCTAAAGGCCCCTTGCCTGGTTCATCTTGAGGGGTGAATAAAATAGGGTGTAGCTTTTAGATGCCTCTTGGTCTCAATCAGTACACCCCGAGAGTCCCACCCGGAACTCTCTACATTACGTCAAGCCACCTTCGTTCTGACATCACTCTTTCATTCATCCAATAGTCTTTTACTTCTCAAACAAGTGCCACACCTTAAGGGCGTGACTTTTCCTTTCTGCGCCAATAATTTTTCTCCTCCTCCACCTTTTTCTCCAATTAGAGAGGCTGTTATACTCTTCCAAATGATACCACCACGTAAGCATTATGTCGTAACAAAAATGGCTTGTCCGCTAACAATATCGCAACCACCAGGCGACACTCCGCATTTTGTTATATATATAAGGCGCGAGTCTGAATCAGCTATCCTTATCGCCTGTCGGCCGTTGTTTTTCATAACAACTGACCCTGGATTAGCATTCA
>NC_134807.1:42960327-42975327 GCF_046742065.1 Oratosquilla oratoria | reverse complement strand
ACTATTGTTTCCCTCATTGGGGGGGGGGGGATCTCACTTCACTCCCTTCATTCCAATGCTGTATATTTTCTCTAGTGAACACCGACTTGAAATGCTTGCTCATGACTTTAGCCATTTCTCTATCTTCTGTGTATTCTATATTCCCTTGGCACAATTTCACTGTTTCCTGTTTGTTTTCAGGTTTACTGCTCACATACCCATTGAATAGTTTTGGTTGGTATTTCCATCTTTTTATTATGTCTTTTTCATCGTTTCTTTTTCCTTCCTGTGTACTCTTACATATTCATCCCTTTGATTGTTATATATGTGCCACTTTCCATTTTTTTTAATGTTTTTCCATCTTTTCCAAGCTTCTCCTATCTTCTATCAAGCTCTTCTATCTTGCGCCTCACTGCATCTTCTGTTAAACCAGCACTTAATATACACCTTTCCCTGTTTTTGTCTTGATACATATTAATCCAATCATTCATTATAGATTTCCATCAATATCATCCGTTTTTCTTCCACTTGTATCTCTTCATTACAGACGTTTTCTCAACTCGCTTTTGAAAAAAAAAATCATAAGTTTTCCAAAGTCCGTTTTGTTATACATCAGCCTTTCTTTTTCTGTATTTCTCATTTCTTTCTGTATATATATTTCCTCCTTTAGTTCAAACTTAAGTAGTAAATGGTCACTCTTCCCAATTGGTGTCTTGTATTCAATTTTATCCACTATTATAGGTTTCGATGTAAATACTAAATCTAGTCTCGACAGTTCTTCATCTTTTCTATATATATGGTATTTTATTTTACCCATTGTGTCATTGTATGTTCTATAGTCATGTCAAGTAATATATTTCCCCATAGATCTTCTCCACCTTTCACTGTTATCTCTTCCCAACATATTTCTTTGCAGTTGAAACCTCCAATAAGTACCACGTTTTCTCCATCCTTCAGCATCTTATTTAATGAATGCCTTGTATCTTCTAACATTTTAGAATAATCGATCTCTTTCCAAGAACCCGTATTTGGGGGCACATAAATCACCACAAACTTTCTACTTTTCAAAGGATTACAAAGGATTACAAAGGCGGAGCATGCCGACAGGAGACCTTTTGGTCCATATCTAGGTCGGATGCGAAAAAAAAATAATGAATAGATAGATAAAAAATATCTTCAACTCTTATTATGATAATTTCCACTCTGTTTTCTCCATCTATAACTTTCGTCATATTTGATTTTTTCTTATCCAAAAAATGATTCCACCAGCCTATTTCTCCTCTCTATTTCCCAGTAATTATATAATTCATTTCCAACATTATTTGGTGGTAATGGAGCCCTTAATTTCGTCTCCACAATTCCCATTATATCTGGTTTTTCTTCTGAAAGGTAATCATTTAGTTCATTTAGTCCTAAGATCAATCCGTCCATGTTAGTATACGCCAGTTTTAACTTTTCCTTCTATATCTCGTTCTCCTTTCCTTTCGTTTTTTTGTCTTGAATATACCCTTTTCTCAGCCTCATGTCTAACTCTCCAATACAACTTTCTTTAGTTTCAAATTTTAGTGTCTTCTCTCTTTCTCTTTCCTTATCGTTTATTTCTCTTTTTATCTATATACTTTTATAGTGTTCACTGTTTGCTAATTTTCCTGCTTTTGCTAATATCTCTTTTACTACCATTTGTGACATTATGTCTATGTGTTTGCCTCATATATTGTATTTACACAGGAAAGGAGAAAGGCTCGTGGGCTACTATCTCTTACTCCCTAAATTATCATTGTGTGTGTGTGTGTGTGTGTGTGTGTGTGTGTGTGTGTGTAGATATGTGATTCACCATGGTCTTGGATCACGTGTTGGAGTCATGATCGACAGCTATTTCCCTCCTGGAAGAGAGCTCAGAGCTTATACATGACCAATCTATGAGTAATACTGTGACCTTACACGCACACCCAAAACCAAATCCCCGCCCACGAAAGTTGGAGTAACGACCCGCAAAGCAGCGATACTGAAGTTATTTTAGCCCTGGGCGGGATTCGAACCCGGACCTCCGTAGTGGCAGCCAGGAAGTCTACCACTGCGCCACGAGTCGTATGTGTGTGTGTGTGTGTGTGTGTGTGTGTGTGTGTGTGTGTGTGTGTGTGTGTGTGTGCGTGCGTGTGTGTGTGTGTGTGCGTGTGTGTGTGTGTGTGTGTGTGTGTGTGCGTGCGTGCGTGCGTGTGTGTGTGCATGTATTTGGCCACATTTTTAAGTATAACAATGATAGTTATTTGACTGTTGTTTGCGATGTATTAATGTGGGACTGGTTCTATGTCACCGGTTTATGCTAGTAACAGGAGATGATGTCGTAAGCTTTTATTGTGTGAAAATGTATAAGAAATAAAGGTGAAGTTGATAGTGACAGCTTGGTCCAACTGAGATCGAGTATCATCCTCTCAGGGCTGAAACTACAGTCCAAATTGATGAAGTTGATGGTGTTTCGAAGACAGTGGCAGGGAGTTGATTCTCTGATATGTCTTGCAAGACCATTATTTACTGGAACACGTTCTTAGTCCCATAAACGAATATCGAAATAGAGAAACAAAAGAATAGTTATCATTTCTGCAGTTATAATTAAGGTAATAATGCTCAGCTTTATAACCTCTTATAACCTGTTTTCGTTTATAGACCTTTGACTGTTCCCGTAGACCACTCTCTGTATACTTTATTTCTTCTTCTATCTCTTTCTGTCTGTCTGTCCCCCCCTCTCTCTCTCTCTTTTTCTCTCTCGAAGTCCACAACATCGTAAAAAAGAGTTATGAGCACCGTTCCATCAAAGCACCGCGTCCTCGTGCCCTACTTTGGTGTGTAAACCAGCAAGAGCACCATATAAACTTAGTCCAAGCGGTGGGGCTAGATTCAGCGCTCGGGAGGACCTCAAACAGAAGTGTCCCCTCTTGTGCCACGCAAGACGTCACCTCTGCCCTTGATGTACAGTCACGAGCAAAAGTTCTGACCCACCTAAAGTTTTTCATGATACAAAATTCAAATTCCTTGTCTGACAACTTTTTCTTTTATCTATTCAATAAGATTACCTAACTGTAAGCTAAACACTACATATGTTGGAAATACATCACGTCTATCTATATACCGAGAGGTTTCTCCCCCTTACAAGAGAGGTAGCCAAGTCAGGGTAACGTGCCTATTCCCACCCATTTTACTCCCTTTCACCACCACCTCCATGGGGCGAGAAATGTAATGTGGATCAAAACTTTTGCTCGTGATTAGGGGTGGGATGGTGAACAACAACAACAACAACAACAAAAGCAGCCGCAACAACAACAAGAACAACAACAACAACAAGAACAACAACAACAACAAGAACAACAACAACAACAAGAACAACAACAACAACAACAACAACAACAACAACAACAACAACAACAACAACAACAACAACAACAACAACAACAACAACAACAACAACAACAACAACAACAACAACAACAACAACAACAACAACAACAACAACAACAACCAACGACAACAACAATAACAACAACAACAACTGAGCTGTAGGACTTGGTGCGCCAAACAACCCTCATTCTATGGGTCTTTTTACTTCCTCTCCTGTCATAGGTACCTGCGGGAGGTCTTATATTACTTGATTAAAGTTAGAATATTTGTTTTCTTTTTTTTTATACACCTATTACTCGAGTTTTTCTCTCGCATGTGTTGTAGGGACATACCTAAGTTTGCTTTTACTTATTTGTTTATCTATCCATCCATCTATCTATTAACTTATTATATTATCTATTTTTTATTCATTTATTCACTCACCTATTTATTTATTTGTTTATTACTTTATTCATGTATTTATTTATTTATCTGTTCATTTACATATGCATTTATTCATTCATATACCTATTTATTGTTTAATTTTACATTTACATCATCTTTTATTGGTCACTTGACTTATCTATTTATTCAGATTTGGATCTTTATACTTCTTCTTTTCATTCGTGTAGAGAGAACCCTCTTCTATTTCCATAGTTTTCGAGGCAGGTGTCACCAACTCTTTGGATAACATGAAGATAGGACTATTTGCCCCACTGGATAAGTAGTACACTTTGAAAAAGCTCACATCGATGTGGAACAATAACTAGGTGAATGTAACAGCCGAAGCTGCCTTGAGCCATCTCAGTCGTTCCGTGAGGCTTTAGCCCTCCATAATATATTATCTCAACTGCGCCGTATCTAATTTTCACGGCATTTTAGCGATACAGTATTTTTCAGAGGTAAAAACGTTAATGATCTAAAGCTCGGGCGGTGATTTCTTTGTTTTTGCATGGGAGCTTAACCCATCACCAACATCATATGGCGTCAAAGTTGATGAAATTCGATCAAGGCGTCGCCGTAGCAAAGTTGTGTGAGCAAAAGATTTTTTCACTATCTTTATCATTTTCTTTTACTTTTCCTTCTCTTCTTCATCTTCATCATTACTATTATTTTCTACTTCTTATGTTTTTTTTTCTTTGATTTTCCTTCTTCTCTTCCTTCTCCTTTTCTCTCTCTTCGTTTTAGCCTGTGGCGGATTCGGCGGCTCTTATAATTATATTGTCACCGGCAGCTTCTGTTCTCTCCATTCCTTTCCTCGAGGACCAGCAGCCTCATAGCCTTTCCAGTCTCTCTACTTCATTTAAAAGTTTCCCTTCCTCTCGATCTCCTTAACTCTATGTGACTCAACCATGCTAACTTCACGGGGTTATGCTGCTCCATACTTAAGACATGTTTCTTTCTTAATAGAATCTGAGACACCTAGAAAATGAACAGCAGGTCATAAAAGCACACACAAACCTACACGCACGTACGCACACACACACTCACACACACACACACACACACACACACACACACACACACACACACACACACACACACACACACACACACACACACACACACACACACACACACACACACACACACACACACACACACACACACACACACACACACACACACACACACACACACACACACACACACACACACACACTCACGCACACACAAACACACACACACACACACACATACACACACACACACATACACACACACACACACACACACACACACATACACACACACACACACACACACACACACACACACACACACACACACACACACACACACACACACACACACACACACACACACACACACACATACACACAAACACACGCACGCACAGCATTACCTATTGATCGGGCCATACAAGAGTTCTGAGCTATCATCCGGGAAGGCAATAGCTGAGGATCACGTGTCCATCACGCGATCTAAGACCTTGGAGAATAACACCATTCGCAAATCACATCCTCGATCCTTCTCGCTTTACCTTGAAGTCATTTCCAAGTCCCGGTGGAGGTTGCAGGTTCTGAGGCGAAATTTGCTGTCTTGCACACATTATCTTCCTCCTTGGCCAAAGGCGCCGTGGCTTGCCCTTGTGGCGCAGGACACGCAACAAAGACGGATTACTCAATTTGCCACAAAGGAGCAGGACAGGGAATCCTACATCCAAAGGAATTTGCTCCTTCCGTCCGCCATTAGAAGAAGAAATCATCTGGGGTTTCCAAATGTGAAAAGAATTTAAGGAATAAAATTGTCTTTGTAAGAGTTTATCCTTGCATGGATACCTTTTCATTTATATATCTATATGTTCATTGATATTTCCTCCAGCAATTCATTTACCTGTGATATATACATGTACAGTCACAAGCAAATTTTTGACCAACGCTTCACTTCTTCAAACGTAGATATCATATCATATATATATATATATATTCATATATATATATATATATATATATATACATATATATACATATATATATATAAATATATATATATATATATATATATATATATATATATAATCTTTCGTCGAGTGCGTGATATAATTTCTAATCAAGAAAATTACCTAACTCCAAGCAAGATGTTGTATACAAAAATATATCACGTGCTCGAAAAAAAAAATTATATTCAATTTATGGGTACTATAGCGTAGGTCACACTTATTGCTCATGACATATACATATATATATGTGCATGTATATGTATACGTATATGTATATGTATACGTATATGTATATGTATACGTATATGTATATGTATATGTATTGAGTTACGACTACAGGCTCGTCGTAGTGAAGATTTCATTCAGACGCACATGCGCGCATGTACGTATGTGTAACTCGGACTATGCCAGCCGTTCCCACGGTAGGCTTGGTGGACTTCTCGATATCCAACTGTCAGTGATCGACGTAAGAGTACTGTTAAAGTGATGAATTATATATATATGATGTATTCCATTCCTTTTGTACACTGTCAACTATATTCTATACATTACATATAGATTTATGTATGTATATTGTCTTGTGGATCTCTCTTGTCAATCTTACGAGTTGATTTACGTAAGATAAGAGAAATTACATATTCTCTTAATCTTCGGACGCCGGTGGGAAAGATCTGTGCCTACGTGAGGTATATCCACGTCTAAAGACTCTTAAAGTGATGATTTCTATTCATCGGATTGTATTTCGTTCCTTTTTGTGCTTTGACAAACTATTCCATACTTTGCATATGAATTTATGTATGTGTATTACCTTGTGGATCTATCTTGTCAAACTTAGGATTTTATTTACGTAAGATTAAAAGAATTGCACATTTTCGTCGTTCTCGGACGCCGAAACGCCAGTGTGGGCATGCAAGCTTACGCGCGCTCTGAAGAAATTTGCGTGTGAACCAATATTGTGGCAACTGCGTCCCTAACTTACATTTACGTAGTATAGATATTCATATAAAAACTATTAAGTTTCTGCTTATCTAAGATTGACAAGGTAACTTTATCAAATATTATTATCTATTCATTGATGTAAAGAATATCCGTGTATGTACTTGGAAATATTCCTAAACACTCTTGTTAATCGTCGCGTCTAGCGACACTTGGCATCTCTCCGGATCTTACGGAGAAGAGTCTATATATATCATTGCTTGTAACGGTCAAGGGGGACTCTGCTTATCAGAGCCCCATTGCACTCGTGTCCTCTACGTTTGGACTTAGACATTATAGTCGTAGTTTCATCTCGACTAGTATATTCTCGAATCTTTGTGGACTCTGCTTATCAGAGCCTCATTGCACTCATGTCCACTTTGTCGGACTTACTTAGTCGTAGAATTTTCTCGACTTTGTAATTTTTTTTACGTAAATTATTACGTAGGACTTAGTTTCCATTCTGATGGTCGATATTTCTCGACCTTACCACTTATTGTCTTTAAGACTATTTTTTTGTTATTGATTGTCGATATTTGATTCGACACTTATATATATACGTGTCTTGGCAATACTAGCCTTTTATGTTCTGTGAATTTACGTGTTTCGGACATTGTACTTTTCGCTAGTTTTGGCGACTTCTATTTTTCGATCATTGTTTATTTGTATCTTTATTTTTTGAAGGAAATAATATTTCTTAAACAGAACTCTAGTTTTGAACCTGGCCCTTCCCCATAGGCGTCACAGGGAGTAAAGGGAATTAGTCTGGCGACCTTGCCAAGGATCGAAGGATAGAAGTTCGTCAACAATTCTGGTAAGATGGAGATTCTCCAAGATTTCTTTAAGTCCCAAGACCTTAGAGTTTTGCTAAGTGCGGACATTTCTCATTTGCTTGAGATAGGTAATATCCTAGAATTAGATTTGAGCGGATACACTGATAGGGCAGATATACTTAGAGTAGTAGTATCCCATTTAATTGAAAGGGATTTGTTACCCCCAGAGGCTATTCTATATACCCGTCCCCCTAGATTAGAGGATTCAGGACTAAGGTTAAAACTTAGAGAAATGGAATTGCTAAGTGAAGAGCGTAAGCTCAGAATGGAGTTAGAATTCAAAGCTAAAGAGGAAGAGACGAAGATTAGGTTGGCTGAAATTGAATTAAGTAGAGCAGGATTGAGTTCTGGAGTTAGCTCTTTCTCGCCTAGAGATTTTGATGTCACTAGATATATCAAATTAGTTCCCCAATTTTCGGAGAAAGAGCCGGAGACTTTCTTTGTGCAATTTGAAAAGATTGCAACTCAACTCAAAATCCCCCGAGAATACTGGACTATGTTAATGCAGTCTCGTTTCATAGGTAAGGCCCAACAGATATATTCTTCTCTTCCCCTGAGTGAAAACTCGTACGAAAGTGTTAAAATTCGGGTCCTAAAAGCGTATGAGTTAGTCCCAGAGGCATATAGGTTAAAATTTCGAAACTTTAAGAAATTGCCTCAAGTAACTTTTGAAGAGTTTGCGGCGATGCAAGAACGCCTTCTGGATAAATGGTGTACGGCTAGTGAAGTCGATTCTCTAGAGAAATTTCGAGAATTAATTTTAGTGGAACAGTTTAACTCACAGCTAGATGCAGATCTTAGGGTTTATCTAGAAGTTCAGAAACCAAATAGTTTGTCTAAAGCTGCTATATTAGCAGAAGAGTATGCCCTGACTCACTCTAAGAAATACAAAACGGCAGATACAGACAACTTTAAGAGGACTACTTATAACACAAATACTAAGAGTACACCCACTCAGAATTCAAAACCCGAAGTTACACACACTAATTCTTACAAGTCCTATCCAAACTACCGAGACTTACATTGCACTTGGTGTAACAAGCACGGACATACAGTCTCTACCTGTTTCAAGAAACAAGGTAAATCCATGCATGCTAACCAAAGAACAACGTTAACTCACAACACTAACTGTGTTTCTGATAGTCAGTTTCAAGAAAAACCCGCTAGTCCTCCCAAAGCTATGCCATTAGAACTAACTTCCAAACCTCCCGTATTGTCTAGTAATGCTAGTTCCACATGTGGTATTAAGATGGAAGTAGACCCGTGTTTTCTACCTTTTATTTCGACAGGAACAATATCCACGACAGAGCATGACGCTCCTATACAAGTGTCCATTCTTAGAGACACGGCAGCTAAACAGAGTCTCATACTGGCTCAAGCTCTTACTAATCCACAACTAACTTACTTACATTCTGATGTACTCCTAGATGGAATCGGTGGAACCCGTAGATGTCCTTTGCATAAGATATATCTAACTTCCGATTTAGTCACAGGTCCTGTTGAAGTAGCGGTAATAGACTCATTGCCAGTTCCAGGGATCCAGCTACTTTTAGCTAAAGACCTTGCAGGTAGCAAAGTAACCTTGCCCATTGTTACAGAATCTCCTAACCTTGTTCTAGATTCCCCTCTTGATAACCTTGATCTTTATCCTGCTTGTGCAGTAACTCGGTCCCAGAGTAGAAAGGTAGATGAAGAAGACTCTTTCGATTTAACATGCTTATTTTCCTCAGAGCCAGAGATATTAACCATTACAGATCCTCTCCCCTTAACGAGAGAAAATTTGTTAAAGGAGCAGAAGAGCGATGAGACTCTTGTCCCGCTCTTCGAAAAGGCTGCCACTGAGGCAGAGGTAAATGACATTGACAGAGGTCTTTACATTCGTAAAGGCGTTCTGATGCGTAAGTATCGCCCAGCAGCTACCCCAGCTGACCAAACCTGGGAAGAAGTACACCAAATTGTTGTCCCCACTTCCTATAGAGAGAAAATCTTAGATTTAGCCCATTCTTCCGCTTTATCAGGACACCTAGGTGTCAGGAAGACCTTAAAAAGAGTAAGTGCTCATTTTCATTGGCCTAGTGTGGTCAAAGATGTCTCAGATTATTGTCGTGCTTGCCCCACATGCAAGTTGGTAGGTAAAAGCAACAAACCAATTCCAGTAGCTCCTTTGTACCCCATTCCCGCTATAGGAGAACCTTTTTCCAAAATTTTGATAGATGTTGTAGGACCTCTTCCTCCTTCTAAGAAAGGATTCAGATATATTCTTACTGTTATGTATTTAGCTACCAGGTATCCCGAGGCTATTCCCCTCAAAGATACCAAAGCAAAAACAGTAATCAAATCACTGTTGAAATATTTTACGTTAGTAGGTTTCCCTGTTGAGATCCAAAGTGATCAAGGAAGTAATTTTCTGTCTAAATACTTTAAGAATTCATTGATTGAGTTAGGTGTCATGCACACCACTTCCTCACCTTATCATCCACAGTCTCAGAGCGCCTTGGAAAGGTTCCACGGCACTTTGAAAAGCATGATGCGTAAGTTTGTACAAGAACAGGAGAAAGATTGGGAAGAAGGCCTTCCCTTCCTTTTGTTTGCTGCTAGGACTGCTGTTCAAGACAGTTTAGGTTGTAGCCCAGCTAGTCTACTCTACGGACATGATGTCCGGGGTCCTCTCAAGATGGTAAAAGAGAAGTGGATGGAAGAAGACGTCCAAGTCCCGTCCCTCCAGTATCTCTCTCAAATTCAAGAAAGACTGGTGACTGCCTGGAAGATTGCTAGGGAGAATCTAGAAAATTCTCAAAGGAAAATGAAGGTAAAGTACGACCGAAAGGCTAAACCACGTAGTTTTTCTCCAGGAGACCAAGTGTTGGTCTATCTCCCAGTAGCAGGTGAGCCCCTTATGGCCAAGTACCAAGGGCCTTATACTATTTTAGAAAAGGCCAGTAGCTTAAACTACATTATTCACACTCCGGAAAAAAGAAAAACTAAGAGGTTAGTACATATCAATACTTTAAAACCCTTCTACTACAGAATACCCATTGCCAGCCATACTACTGTTGGTGTAGATGAGACGGAGAGATTTTTCCCTCAGCCAGAACTGCCTCTTCAAAACTCCAAGATATTAGAGGACCTCGACTCTAAGGTAAACCACTTAGAACCTTATCAGCGATGTTCATTTAGAAACTACTTCTCAAATTCCCTTCCCTGTTCGCTGACAGTCCGAGACAAACTGAGTTAGTTCAGCATGAGATAAAATTAGTCTCGCAGGATCCTATTAAACTGCCCTCATATCGGTTAAACCCGACCAAGAGAGAGTGCCTACGTAAAGAGGTAAAATCTTTGATTGATCAAGGTATTATAGAACCTTCACATAGTCCTTGGAGTTCACCATGTATTTTGATTCCTAAATCTAACAATACTTACAGGTTAGTAGTTGATTACCGAAGGGTAAATGAGAAAACTAAAGCTGATGCATACCCCTTACCTCGGATTGAGGATATCATAGATAACTTAGGCACAGCTACCTTTCTCACTAAATTAGATTTCTTGCATGGGTTTTACCAAATAAGCCTCCACCCTGATGCGAAGGAAATTACTGCCTTCGTGACCCCTGACGGTTTATACCATTTCAACGTTATGCCTTTTGGTTTGAGAAACTCTCCTGCTACCTATCAACGTTTGATAAACACACTTATTACAGGTTTGCCAGGAGTAAGGAGTTATTTGGATGATATTATTATCTACAGTAAAACATGGGAGGAACATTTAACACAACTTTATAATTTCCTCAGCAGAGCTGATCAAGCTCGCCTCACCTTGAACTTGGCCAAGAGTGAGTTTGGACAAGCCCAGGTGGCTTATTTAGGACATGCAGTCGGCAACTCCATGGTTAAACCCCTGGACCTCAAAGTGAAGGCTATAACCAACCTACCTAGACCTACTAACCACAGGGAAGTAAGAAGGGTGTTGGGAATGTTCGGGTATTATCGCCGTTATTGCAAAAATTTTGCAGAGATAGCTGAGCCCCTGACTAATCTACTGAGAAAGGACCAACGGTTTCAGTGGACCCCGACATGCGATCAGGCCTTCGCGCAACTTAAATCCCTATTAAAGCATAGCCCAGTGCTGATAACCCCAGACTATACTCTGCCTTTTCATCTCTATACAGATTCCAGCGAAGTAGGGATTGGAGCGGCTCTGCTACAAGAACGTCATGGTACCAAACGTGTGGTAGCATACTTCAGCCGTAAACTGAAACCTTCACAGCGTCATTATTCCACTATTGAGAAGGAATGTCTGGCCCTCATAGAAGCGTTCCGGCACTTCGAACCCATCATCGGAGGTCACTTCGAGATACACCTCCACACGGATCACAATCCTCTGGTGTATCTTAACCGAATGGCGAATACGAATCAGAAACTCACCAGATGGTACCTCGAACTCCAGGGGGTCCCCATTTCCTATCATCACGAAGCCGGAACAAGCAACGTTCTTGCAGATACGCTCTCCCGTTGCGTGTCTCTTGAGGAAGGAGGAGTTACGACTACAGGCTCGCCGTAGTAAAGATTTCATTCAGACGCACATGCGCGCATGTACGTATGTGTAACTCGGACTATGCCAGCCGTTCCCACGGTAGGCTTGGTGGACTTCTCGATATCCAACTGTCAGTGATCGACGTAAGAGTACTGTTAAAGTGATGAATTATATATATATGATGTATTCCATTCCTTTTGTACACTGTCAACTATATTCTATACATTACATATAGATTTATGTATGTATATTGTCTTGTGGATCTCTCTTGTCAATCTTACGAGTTGATTTACGTAAGATAAGAGAAATTACATATTCTCTTAATCTTCGGACGCCGGTGGGAAAGATCTGTGCCTACGTGAGGTATATCCACGTCTAAAGACTCTTAAAGTGATGGTTTCTATTCATCGGATTGTATTTCGTTCCTTTTTGTGCTTTGACAAACTATTCCATACTTTGCATATGAATTTATGTATGTGTATTACCTTGTGGATCTATCTTGTCAATCTTAGGATTTGATTTACGTAAGATTAAAAGAATTGCATATTTTCGTCGTTCTCGGACGCCGAAACGCCAGTGTGGGCATGCAAGCTTACGCGCGCTCTGAAGAAATTTGCGTGTGAACCAATATTGTGGCAACTGCGTCCCTAACTTACATTTACGTAGTATAGATATTCATATAAAAACTATTAAGTTTCTGCTTATCTAAGATTGACAAGGTAACTTTATCAAATATTATTATCTATTCATTGATGTAAAGAATATCCGTGTATGTACTTGGAAATATTCCTAAACACTCTTGTTAATCGTCGCGTCTAGCGACACTTGGCATCTCTCCGGATCTTACGGAGAAGAGTCTATATATATCATTGCTTGTAACGGTCAAGGGGGACTCTGCTTATCAGAGCCCCATTGTACTCGTGTCCTCTACGTTTGGACTTAGACATTATAGTCGTAGTTTCATCTCGACTAGTATATTCTCGAATCTTTGTGGACTCTGCTTATCAGAGCCTCATTGTACTCATGTCCACTTTGTCGGACTTAGTCGTAGAATTTTCTCGACTTTGTAATTTTTTTACGTAAATTATTACGTAGGACTTAGTTTCCATTCTGATGGTCGATATTTATCGACCTTACCACTTATTGTCTTTAAAACTATTTTTTTGTTATTGATTGTCGATATATGATTCGACACTTATATATATACGTGTCTTGGCAATACTAGCCTTTTATGTTCTGTGAACTCTAGTTTTGAACCTGGCCCTTCCCCATAGGCGTCACAATTGGTATATGTATATGTATATGTATATGTATATGTATATGTACATGTATATGTATATGTATATGTATATGTATTGGTATATGTATATGTATATGTATATGTATATGTATATGTATATGTATATTTTGATTGAAGATCACAGCAGCTTCTCGTTCACGACTTTTTTGCTGAGTAGTTCTACTTCTCTGACGATGGAACGATGAGCAAAGGGTAGCTCCCATAAAAGTTGTCCGAAAGACATAGAAAGTTCTTGTAGACGAAGAACACTTTATTGTAACAATCTTTCGACCTACATAGGTCATCTTCAAGTTCTGGTTCAGGCAAAGAAGGGACCAGTTTATATACGGAACTAAGGTACAGAATGGGAGAAAAGGAGGAACGTGATTGGTCGAGGCTGGCCAATAGGGATCTAGGCATTGACCTGGGATCCCGCTTGAGAACCTGGCTGAGCCGTACGCCGTTAGTCTTCTTCTATAACAATTTTATAATTGTTTTGAAAGTTTCTAAGGCTAGGAATTATGTATATATCGGTGATTTGAGAGTTGAGAGAAGGGTTTTTGTTTTTTATATAAAGGGCTTCCAATATACGTAGACGGGAGTAATCTCTTTCGATATACAGGATGGAAGTTCCTTCGACTAGCATTTCTCTAGTCAGACTAACCCCGTGAACCTCTTCTGAGTGCTTCTTCGGAGCTCCGTTTGATAGGTGGAGTGAAAGACGCCTGAAGAGCTTCGTGGTGGCTCTTCCAATGTACGTAGAGGGCAGGGATGCACAGTTCCCTGAAAAGCATTTACATTTATACACTAGATGGCTACGTTGAAGCTCTGGGATGTCAGTTTTGGGGCTGTTTTTTAGGAGGTGATGTGTTTTCTTGTTTTTATAGAAGATTGTAAGGTTCAGTCTGCCGTCCTTGTTGGTGGTTTCTACATATTTGGAAATTATATTCTTAAGGGCTCTTTCATCTTGTTTGTATTGGCTGTTCATGTATGCACGGTAGTACAGACGAAAATGGTGTCCTGTAGATGTTGCGGTATTTTCTTTGTTGTACCACCTGTCAAGCTGGATGTTGATGGCTTTGGAGACTTCTGTGTTAGAATATCCATTATTCACGAGGACCTGGGTGGCTCGTTCTAATTCCTCATGGACGGTCTGCCAGTTACTGCAATGTGTGAATGCTCTCCTCACATACGTGGAGATTGTGGCGCGTCCGTCCGTCCGTTGAGGCAAAGGTTCGAGTCCTTGCGGTGGAGCTTATTTCCATTTGTCACAGTGACAACACACACACACACACACACACACACACACACACACACACACACACACACACACACACACACACACACACACACACACACACACACACACACACACACACACACACACACACACACACACACACACACACACACACACACACACACACACACACACACACACACACACACACACACACACACACACACACACACACACACACACACACACATGTATATATATGTGTATGCGTATGCATGTGTGGATGAGTGTGTGTATATGAAAGCATATTTGTGTGTTGCGCATGCTT
>NC_134807.1:42952827-42955327 GCF_046742065.1 Oratosquilla oratoria | reverse complement strand
ATTCTAAGTAAATGTATGGTTATGTACATAGATAAAAGTAACAATAAGTACGACTACAAGTTATTTGGAAATTCATTAACTACAGCAATGGTCTGAAAAGTGGCTAATGCAATTCAACCCAAGTAAATGTAAGGTTATGCACATAGATAAAAGTAATAATAAGTACAATTACAAGTTATCTGGAAATTCATTAAGAAAAGTGGATAGTGAAAAGGATTTCGACGTAATTATCAGTGATGATCTCAAATCATCTAAGCTGCATTTTTGCCTTAGAGAAAACAAATAAGATTCTAGGACTGACTGCGCGATCTTTTGATTTTAAAAGTCCTTCCGTCATTATATAAATCGAATTTCGTTTAAGACATTGATAGATTGTAAAAAACACAACGGTGAGATACAAAACTGATTCCAAATATCATAAATAAAGCATATGAAAATCGACATAAACATATGAATCTATTTTCCAGGGGGCGATTTGGTACAGGTCATTAAGATTCTAAAGTGACGAGATTTGCACAGTGAATACGAATCTATCAAGAAATAATGGTCTCAAACTGTCAGAAAGTAACCTGATTTGGAAGTGAGTAGAAACAACTTCACCAACCGTGTAGTAAATGAATGGAAAAGATTCCTGCGGAAGTAGTGCAATGTAGTACAGTTCGAAATTTTAAGATTCGTTTAGATAAACATCTAAGCAATACGCTGTAATGCCTGACATTTATCATATTCTATATTATTGATTAATTTTCTATTATCTATTAATACTTATCTGTTTGTTTATTAGTTATCATGATCTATTTCTTTATTCTATTGGCTTGCTTATTTATCATTTGTTTAGTTATTGATTAATTGATCTATTTGTTTATTTATTCAGTTTTTTGCATCCGACTTAGTTATAGATCGAAAGGTCTCCTGTTGGGATGCTCTTCATTTGTAATTCTTTGTAATCCTTCATTTCTATTTTTGAAATGCAGTCAAAATCTTATTTTCAAGGACGCTTTTTGAACGTTGTTCCATAGTTTTACATTTCGTTGGAAAGGAAAAGTATTCTGTCCCATTGGACTTCAGCCTTTTGTTCGTGATCATCTAGTCATTACTGCATGCCATGTCGAAGTTCCCGATATAAAAGAGAGAAAAAAAAAAAAAAAAAAAATCCATCGATCTCCTAACATTCTTCCACGAGCTTCCGGGAGCAGAAACGTGTCATTAGTGATGTTTATGATCGAGTTTCTACAGTTGTTTTTGGCTCTTAAAACCTTAGTTAAAAAAAGGAGATAATATAAATAAATAGATAAATAGATGAATAAATAAGTTAATAAATGAACGATAGGTAAATTAATGAATAAATGAATAAGTATGTAAATAAACAAATAAATAATTAAATAAATAAATGAATGAATAAATAGATATATTAATGAATAGGTAAATATACAAAAAAATACATAAATAATCAAAATAATATTGGTGTCTCAGCTGCTTGGGAAAGTATTACAATATTTATTTTTTGTGGACTTTACCAAACCTGGATTCATGCGTGACATCTAGAATATTTTATTCAGTTCTAGGGTAGTTTTTGGGTTGAGAGGACTCAACCCCTGTTGCATACCTCATAAAATACATTCTGACTAACTGAAGACGATTTTATTCAAGTGAGGAGAGGCGAGGTGTTGGCACCGGAGGGGGAGAAGAGGAACTAATTTCTATTTGTTCCACTCTTTATCCACGTGAATTTCATGTCATTCATTTTACTCATTTTCTTTAATTTATTTCTTTAATTATCAGTTCAAAGGTCCAACACTGGGATGTAGTGTTTGGTTCTGAATAATAAAATTCCATTCTGCATCCTTAAATTTGTATTGCCACCTCATCTCCATGTACTCGTAGGTAGATAACTTTGCAAATGTAGTAACGCAATTGTGGTAGATCATAGAAATTTGCGGAACAATTTTGTCTTGACGCAACTCGAGGGATATTCACCTCCGCCACCCCTTAGGCATTCATTCATGTCTGATAGATCTACTCCGCACCGAAAAAGGCTGGAGGAAATTGACGAAGAGCAACATGAAAGAAAAGTTTGATTTATGTGACTCTGTTGGATCATTGATCAGTGGCGTGGGTATCATGCGTTATTGGAACTACTGCGGGTTTATACGGGTTAACAAACTCACACAAGACCCAAAGCTCACACTCACAGGAAAAAAAATCTTTGTGTAAAACATACAGAATGACAGTTCCATCAAGATTCTTTTTTCATTGAATATCAACATAGCGTATCCGCAACGATCAAGGTTTCCTACTGCCTTCCCTCATCCTGGCACTTGCCTCTTAGGGGTGTTGAGGCACCTGACACCTGGAGGGATCTAGAGGCATATAGAGGGTCATTATCCTATCACCTCCCAAATTCATCACCCAGCCACCCACCAGTACTTGTGTCAACACGCACCATTGTCAGCATCCAGCTCTGCATGACACTGACACTTTCTTCATCAGCATGGGCCAT
>NC_134807.1:42937827-42940327 GCF_046742065.1 Oratosquilla oratoria | reverse complement strand
ACAAAAATGCAGTGAAGAAGAGTTCCTCACTTAGAAATAAAAAGAAAAGTGAACGTACTGATGAGCCTAGATGATGCCTGTCGATTTTCATCAGCGGGGTAGAATACTTCCGGTCTGTATAGGGCGTTTATGTATTGTGTGTGTAAGGGGTTTACATCGGGATGCACTTATCAGTCACCGAAGCTGCCACTACCACCCTATCCACTTGGGCGGACAGACACGCTTCAGTCACCGTTTTCTGTTAGGATCAACCCCTGCAAAGGCTACGGAACATTTTCGATCCAGATACAAACACTCTTCAACTTATGAACGAGTTGCGTTTCCAACGGCCGTTCCTAACTCGAAATGTTCGTAGGTCGTTATTCGACATAATTTTAAAGGAATTCTAATCTACATGCATAAGCAAGTATGATATAAAGTCAATACATGTTTTCTTATACTAAAACAAATTACTTATGATATATAAAACAAAAATAAATTGTAATACTAATACTTTAATGTTGAACTTCTTGCCTTTTAAAATGGTAAAACAGGCTTGAAGTTTTGTTCGTATGTCTGAAAGTTCGTAAGTAGAGGAGCATCTGTACAAACCCATGAAGTGACTGAGCTGCCTTCCACCTAACTAAAACATCCTGGCAGACTGAATCTAATACTCTGACGTCGAACGTCACCTCTGAAGAATCCCAAGGAGGGAGAACGAGTTAGAGGACCTCGCCCAAGGCTTCGCAGTTGAGGCGGCTAGGTGATGGAGGGAGGCAATAAGAAGGAGGTGATAAATCAGGAACGAAACATGCTCGACGCGTCAGGAGACGGGGGAATATCGATTGGCAGCTTCGAGGATGATTTACCGTGATTGGTTAAGTCATGGAAGGAGTGAGGGTGATTATATCCTGGTCAGAGTAACTTTGCGAACACTTATTACAAGGTGTATAAGATTAATTGGACATAACTTGAAGCTTATTCTTACTGGTACAGACTCGTCAGCCTGACTAGGATAACTTGTGTTTGCGTTCTTCCCCTTGAGATTGAAGTCCCACCCCAAACTGAATCAAAACGCCTGACACTTGGCAGAACGAGGCCTGAGAGTTGTGGCATTAAAGTTTCCCTCGGCTGAATAAAATGGCCTGGCTTCGAGACCAGAACAGAGACATAAATTCCCAACGAAAAGGTCAAGGGTTTCCGCGCTGACCGGGAAAGGTTTAAAAGCAAAAAAAGAATTTAATCTAACACAAGCAACGGAAAAAATAGGACTTTACAAGAAGTATGGGGTATTAGAATATTTTTCATAAACACGTGTAATCATATTAGGAAACTGCGTGTTGTTTGATAGATGATAATAATACATATTCATAGTTTGTGACAGCACTAGTGTTATTGTCATCTTTAGCCAATTCTTTCTCCAACAATACATACACAGGGTTTATCACTTTCCTTGTCTTTTCTCCAAATTCATAGAGTATAACACAGCGCAACACAACCAAATACAACACAACACGACACGACACGACACGACACGACACGACACGACACGACATGACACGGCACAACACAACACAACACAACACAACACAACACAACACAACACAACACAACACAACACAACACAACACAACACAACACAACACAACACAACACAACACAACACAACACAACACAACACAACACACCCCAAACCAACCTAACCCAACACAACACAACACAACACAACACAACACAACACAACACAACACAACACAACACAACACAACACAACACAACACAACACAACACAACACAACACAACACAACACAACACAACACAACACAACACAACACAACACAACACAACACAACACAACGCAACGCAACGCAACGCAACGCAACACAACACAACACAACACAACACAACACAACACAACACAACACAACACAACACAACACAACACAACGCAACGCAACGCAACGCAACACAACACAACACAACACAACACAACACAACACAACACAACACAACACAACACAACACAACACACCACACCACACCACAACACAACACAACACAACACAAAACAACACAACACAACACAACACAACACAACACAACACAACACAACACAACACAACACAGCACAATACAACACAACACAACACAACACAAAACAACACAACACAACACAACACAACACAACACAACACAACACAACACAACACAACACAACACAACACAACACAACACAACACAACACAACACATCACAACACAACACAACACAACACAACACAACACAACACAACACAACACAACACAACACAACACAACACAACACAACACAACACAACACAAAACAACATATCAAAATACAACGCAACACAACGCAACGCAACACAACACAACACAACAAAACACAACACAACACAACACAACACAACACAACACAACGTATCGCAACGCAACACAACACAACATAACGTAACACAACGCAACGCAACGCAACACAACAAAACACAACACAACACAACAC
>NC_134807.1:42920327-42930327 GCF_046742065.1 Oratosquilla oratoria | reverse complement strand
TAGAGGCAGGCAAAGTTGGTGAAAAAAAAAAAAAAAAGCAAACATGATGGAAATTAAAAACCAAATGAAAGAAGACAAAGAAAACCAAAAAATACTATTTAAAGAAATAGTCAAAGAACAAATGAACGAAAGTACAAAGGACACTGTGATAGAAGTAATAAAGGAAAAAAAGATTGGGTAAGAGACAATAGAAAAAAAAGTGTATTGTAATCTATGGCATTAAGGAGAAACATGGACTAATCAGGTTTGAAAGGAAAAAAAGAGGAGAAGAATATAGTGAGGGAAATACTAAAAGAAATACAGGAGGAGGGACAAGAATTTGAAAAGGAAATAGAGGAAATTTACAGAATGGGGAGATATTCTAAGGAGAATAGACCTCTCAAAGTAAGACTAAATTCGCAGAGGATAGTGGAAGAAATATTAACAAACGGAGGAAGGCTAGCAAAAAGTAATAACTACAAAAAATATGGATAAAAAAGGAACTGAGTGATAAGGAAAAAGAGAAAGAAAATCACTAAGAAGGAAGATAAGGAGAAGAACGAGAAAAGAACGGAGAGCGAAAGGAAGGATTTTTTTTTTTTTTTTTTTTTTAGAGTGATGGATTTGAGACCGAGGAAATGGTACACAAGGAAAAAGGAAATGCAGGGGCAAAAAGAAAAGACAGAAAAATAAAATAAAGGTAACATATACCAACATAGACGGATTGATATCAGGAACTGATGAATTGAATGACTATGTAGAACAAGAAAAAACCAGATATTATAGGGATTGTGGAGACAAAATTGAAAGGATCATTACCACCAAATAGGCTAAGGATTATATAATTGTTGGATCAGAAACAAAGAAACAAAACGGGGTGGAGGAGTCATGTTGCTAACCAAGAAAGGCCTAAATGCGACAAAAATTACAGAAGGAGAAACCAATGTTGAGTTGATTATAAGAGTTGTGGGTAGAGATATGAAAAATAGAAAGTATGCAGTGATTTATGTCCCGCCTAAAACTCACGCATGGAATGAAAGTGAACACTACAAAATGCTGGAAGACACAAGACAAACATTAAATGAAACACTAAAGAAAGAAGGAAACCTTTAAGAATCACTTAGATAAGCACCTAAGCAAGATGCTGTAATAACTATTTGTTTTGCTATCATTTGTCTGTTTGTTTATCATTATTTGCTTGATTATCATTTACTATATGTCAAATTAACATTATTTACTACTTACCTGTTTGTTTATTATCTAACTATACCTATGTATTTATCTATTTATTTTATTTTTTATTTACATTATTATAGTTTTTGTTTATTTATTTATCATTATTATATATTTTTTTCGCATCCCAACTAGATATGGATCAAAAGGTCTCTTGTCGGCATGCTCCGCCTTTGTTATCATTTGTAAAACCTGGTAATTATGTGTGATTTTAACTCGAAAGAAATGTGTTGGGATGAAATGACTGAAAGGTGGAGAAGATCCCTGGGGAAACATATTACTGGAAATGATCATTGATTACACATTGACGCAATGGGTCAAGAAAAATACCAGATACAGAAATAACGGTGAACCCTCAAGATTGGATTTGATATTCACATCAGAACCCGAAATTGTAGATAAAATCGAATACAAGACACCAATTGGAAAAAGTGATCACATACTACTAGAACTAGAATTGAATGAAAAAAACAAACAAATATAAAAACAAACGAAAAACACAGAAAAGGAAGACTAATGTATAACAAAACGGATTTTGGGAAACTTAGAAAATTCTTTCAAGAAGCAAATTGAGAAAAATTAATAATGAAGAAACAAAGGTGGAAGAGAAATGGACAAATTGAAAGGAAATCTATAATGAAGGAGTGGACAAGTATGTACCTATACAAAAACAGGAAATGGTATACATAAAATCCTGGTACAATAAAAAGTGTAGTGAGGCAAAAGACAGAAGTGATAAAGCCTAGAAAAGGTGGATAAAAAAATCGAGAAATGGATAATATACACCAAATTAAGAAATGAATGTGTAAAAATACTTAGGGCGGAAAAAATAAATTATGAAAAGGACATAATAGACAAATGTAAAGATCAACCCAAATTATTTTATGGATACGTAAACGGCAAACTTTAAAAAAAAAAAAAAAAAAAAAAAACACCGGGAGATACTTAGATTACGTCAAAGTGACAGAAAATACACAGAAGATATAGAAATGGCAGATATTATGAACAGACATTTGAAATCGGTATTTACCAAAGAAAAAGAAAATCTACAAAACTGTGATCATATAAATGAAGTACGATTTCCTCCAATGAAAGAATTAAATATTACTCATGACCCGGAGTTGCAAAATGGATACTAAAGGAATGTATAGATGAACTAACAAGAAAAATATACAAACTAGTCGAATGCTCACTCAAAGAAGGAAAATTACCAGGAGACTGGAAAAATGCCAATATAGTGCCAATATATAAGGGGGGAAATAAGGAAGACCCAACGAATTGTAGACCGGTGTCCCTAACGAGTACACTAGTTAAAATTTGTGAGGGAATCATCAAAGATAGATGGACAAAATATCTGGAGGAGAACAATATACTGAACCCGAGGCAATTTGGATTCAGACAGGGATTATCATGTACCACTAATTTGATTTGTTTCTATTCAAGATTGATAGATATATCATAAGAAAGGGATGTCTGGGCAGACTGTGCCTTTCTGGACTTACAAAAGGCATTTGATAACGTATTACACAGAAAATTGCTATATAAACTGGAACAATAGGAGGCATACATAGAAAACTAGTGAACTAGATGGAGGATTTCTTACATAGAAGGAAAATGAGAGTAGTGCTCAGAGACAAATATCTAAAATATGAAGTAATGAGTAGTGGCGTCCCACAGGGGCCAGTCCTTGCTCCGATAATATTTGCTATATATGTGAATGGCATGGACGAAAGTATTGAATGTTACATGAACATCTTTGCGGATGACGCAAAGTTATTAAAGATAATAAACTCCGAAATAGACTGTGGGTCATTACAGAGTGATCTGAACAAAGTTTCAGAGTAGAGCAAGAAATGCAGTAAAATCGAATTTGGGAAAAGCAAGAATAGAATATTAGAACAGTATAAAATTGACGGAAAAGAGGTAAAGAAAGTAAATTCTGAAAGGGACCTAGGAGTGATCATCACCAAAGACATGTCGCTAGATAAACATATAAATAAACTAGTCGGAGAAATATACAATTTGCTAAGATCAATAAAGGTGGCTTTTAAATGCCTGGATAAGGAAATGATAAAAAAAAAAAAAAACATTACAAACACTGACAAGGCCAAAACTGGAATATACAGCGCTGATATTGTCACCACCCCCAAAAAAGTATATATATATATATATATATATATATATATATATATGTATATATATATATGTATATATATATGTATATATATATGTATATATATATATTGTTACGGGACGGGCTGGTTAGTGAAGAGACGTTACGTATAACGGATAAGTGCTTAAGAACCAGCTCACTTCTAGAAGCCACTGTAGGACTGAACTATCTGGTCAGGGCCTAGATAATTCGTAAGACTAGAAGTAAAGGTAAAAAAGAAGATTCCAGGAAAGGAATATTAAACTAGCGATAAAACTAGTAAACGAAATTATTAATATGGAAAATATTTACAGGCAATCAACACAAAAGAGAATGGGCAGTAGGGTCAATGGGACCGTTACATGATTATAAGAATATGGAAATTATCGTTCAAATAAGAAACACAAGATACGTATACAATATGGTACTATCTAAGTACAAAGAGATCAGGAACATGCATCAAAATAAGTAATAAGTACAAATATAAGTATAAAGTAATGCAATGTATATCAGACACGTAATGTAGGCAAAAAGGGTGATCACTTCACACCAATCGTCTCATGAGTCTAAACTTCTAGTTTTTATCAAGAGATCAATATGCGAGAAAATGACAAGGTGTGAGCGATTTCCACCGCTTATATACCATTGGACCGGAAGCGGGATACTTCCGGTTAAGGGTGCGGGTGAGCGAAAGGGGGGGAGGAGGGTAAGTTAACACACGTCAACATGGGTAGTTTTAAGACCCTCGACTCGCTTGAACAATCTACTTATTTAGTAACTGTCAAATCTGTGCGCTCCGAACTATTCAGGATTTCGCTTGTCTGTTTGTTCTACAAGAGTGCGCACCTTTCTCCGCACGTAGGCAAGATTACATATAGTGGACGGGCGTTACTGCTTAACATTGTTACAATACATACATAGACAAGAAATATGAACATAGTTATGTAATACAAAGGAACACAATTCTATAACATAATTACACATATGACGTAATATCTAATATTACGTTACACCTCCACCGTTTGGGAAAGCTTTTCACTTTCTGTTGAAAGGCTATGTTCTAGAAAGGACGTCGGCTAAAACATTAAAGACGCCTTTTATGTGATGAATTGTTAGATTAAAGGGTTGGAGAAATAAACTCCAACGTGTAAGTCTCGGATTCTTGTTTTTCATAGTCTGTAGGAACTTTAAGGGGTTGTGATCCGAATATACTTGAATGGTAGTTGAGGAACCCAGGTAGACTTCGAAGTGGATAAGGGCCTGGACCAAAGCGAGCGTCTCCTTCTCAATTGTTGAGTAGTTCTTCTGCGCAGGGGACAGCTTCTTGCTGTAGTAGGCGATAGCGTGAAGAACTTCATTGTGTTCTTGCAAGAGGGCGGCACCGATACCGGTGTCGCTGGCGTCGACTTGCAGAAGAAAGGGTCGTTGGAAATCGGGTGCCCTTAGAACTGGTGCGTTAGTGAGAAGGGACTTCAGGTTTTTGAAGGCCGTCTCACAGGTAGGTGTCCACACGAAGTCGTGGTCTTTTCTCAACAGGTCAGTCAATGGTTCTGCTACATCTGAAAAATTTGGACAAAAACGGCGATAATAGCCACTCATTCCAAGGAATCGACGTACCTCTCTACGATTAGTGGGTGTTGGTACATCATTGATGGCTTTTATCTTGGCGTCTATTGGAAACACTTGGGAATTTCCAACTTTAAATCCCAAATAGGGGACCTGTGTATGTCCGAAATCACATTTGGACAAATTGATGGTAAGGTTTGCTTGGTCTGCTCTATAAAAGAAATTATTTAGGTGTTCAATGTGTTCTGTCTAAGACTGACTAAATATTATCACATCATCTAGATAAGTTTTTACTCCTGGCAATCCTGCAACAAGATTACTTATCATTCTTTGGTAAGTGGCAGGGGCATTTTTAAGCCCAAATGGCATTGCTCTGAATTGGAACAATCCCTCTTCCGTAATGAAAGCGGTAACTTCTCTTGAGCGAGGGTGTACAGGGATTTGATAGTATCCCCTTAACATATCCAACTTGGATACATACTTGGCAGTTCCTAGACTGTCTATGATATCATCTATCCTAGGGATAGGAAAAGCATCGGCCTTAGTATGGGCATTGATTTTCCTGTAGTCAATGCACAGGCGATAAGAATTGTCAGATTTAGGGACAAGAATGCAAGGAGATGCCCAAGGACTACTGGAGGGTTCAATTATTCCCTGTTGAAGCAGAGTGTTTATTTCTGCTTTTATGAACTCCTTTTTTGGATTGACTCTATAAGGGGCTTGTTTGATAGCTCTTGGCGAGTCTAGAATTATTTCATGTTCTATCAAAGAAGTGAATCTTGGGGAATCTAGAAATAATTTTGGAAAACTTCTTAAGAGAGAAAGAATGTCTCTACCTTGTTTCTCAGATAAGTGTCCTACTTTTATCTGAAGATTTTGTAGTAACTGAGAGTTTTCCAAGGGAATCTCAGGAGGATTAGGCAGGTTATCAGGAGGCTTTTCCGATTCTATTGTGGTAGAGCTGCAAATTGGAATTGGATCTCTGGAATGATAAGGTTTTAAGGTATTTATGTGACAGAGACGGGAACTCTTTCTTCTGTCTGGAGTTTTGATTATGTAGTTGAGATCACTGGCTCTGGACAAGACTTCATAGGGTCCTTTGTATTTAGCCTGTAATGGATCTCCTGGTATGGGAAGATAAAGTAACACTTGATCTCCTGGAGAGAAAGTTCTAAGTTTAGAATTTTTATCATACCGACCTTTCATTACTCGTTGAGCATTCGTCAAGTTCTCTCTTGCTAACTTCCAAGCTTCTAACAACTTCTCGGTGACCTGGGACACGTATTTCAAAGAAGGAACTGGTGGTTCTTCTTTCATCCATTGTTCATGAAGTATCTTTAGGGGACCACGGACTTCATGACCGAAGACTAATTCTGACGGGCTGAATCCAAGGCTTTCTTGAATTGTTGTTCGGGTGGCGAACAACAAAAAGGGGAGTCCGTCTTCCCAATTTCGAGTGTTCTCAGCACAGAAGATTCTTAACATTGTCTTGAGCGTTTGGTGAAAGCGCTCTAGAGCACCTTGTGATTGAGGATGATAGGCGGGGGAAGTTACATGATTTATACCTAGTGTTACAAGAGTTTCTCTAAACTTGTTGGAAAGAAAATTACTTCCTTGATCACTTTGAATGTTCTTGGGAAATCCTACCATAGTGAAATATTTCAACATTTCTCTGATTATGTTTTGAGCTTTAATATTTTTCAAAGGAATTGCTTCTGGAAAACGAGTGCTCATACACATGATTGTGAGAATGTACTGATTTCCTTTACTTGAAGGAGGTAAAGGTCCTACACAGTCAATAAGAACTTTTTTAAATGGCTCTTCCATTACAGGAATGGGATGGAGTGGAGCTTCTACAATTTTCTGGTTGGGCTTACCTACAAGTTGACATGTATGACACGTTTTACAATATTGGGCAACATCTTTGACAACCGTGGGCCAATGGAAATGTTGGGTTATGTTGAACAAGGTCTTTCTTACCCCTAAGTGACCTGCTAAGGGAGTATCATGAGCCAATCTTAGAACATTATTCCTGAAACCAAGAGGGAGGACTATTTGATTCCTTACTTGCCATGGCTGGTCAGCGGTTGCGGTGGATGCTTTCCATTTTCGCATTAGGACTCCGTTTTCTATATAGAAACCTCGTGACATATTTTCAACTTCTTCTGGAGATGAAACAATCTCGTACAAATTTTTAAGAGAATGATCTGACTTCTGTTCTTTGATTAATTCTGCTCTAGATAGAGAAACTGGTGAAGAAGAAGATGGGTCAGTTTGGGAGAATAGGGATTCTAAATTATAAGTCTCCTCTTCAGATTTCTTGTACTGAGATCTGGTTACAGCGCAAGCGGGAAACAACTGTAAGTTATCTGAAGGTTCTACTGAGGTCTTAGGGTTATTTGTTATTAAGGGAGAAATGACTTTGCTTCCAGCGATGTCATTGGCCAACAATAAGGATATTCCTACTATGGGAAGAGAGTCTACTACTGCTACTTTAACCATTCCGGTTGTTAAATCAGACCGCAAGAAAACATTATGTAATGGACATTTTACAATTCCTCCAACTCCTTCTATCAATATATCATAACCTGTATATGACTCACCCAGATTCTGCAAGACAGAATTTAAAATCAGACTTTGCTTTGCTCCTGTGTCTCGGAGTATGGAAATAGGATATTGTTGTGAACTACTACTATGAGATATAGTTCCTGAAGATACAAATGGTTTGAAACAAGGATCATGATCTGATGAGGGGGGTTCTACATTACTTGACAATACCGGCTTCTTTGGTAGTTTATCCTGAATAGAGGATTTTGAATCATCTGATTTTATATTACTTACAAGAGTTGGTGTCTTATTGGAGAATGAGGGTGTCAGTCTCTTTCTGCAATTAGAAATGTGATGGCCAGCCTTTTTACAATATGAACAAGTTACAGGGGGATAAGTCTTAAACCTTTCCATTCTTTGCCAAGGTTGGTTTGGAGGATATTGATTGAAATCAGACCTGTAACTGAAATGTGATGGGCTAGACTGATTTTCAAAGCGTTTCTTTGGGGACCAAGGATCAGAGTATTTTGTTGAATCTGGAATATATGACTTTGACTTTTGGGATTCCATTTGTCTTGACTTAGGTTTATGATTTAGTGTGAACTCATCAGCCAATACAGCAGCTTTAGTTAAAGTTTCGGGAACATGATCATCTATAAAAATCCTAAGATCTGTCTCTAAGGTATTCTTAAACTGCTCCAATAAAATCAACTGTTTAAGTCTATCTAAGGTGTCCGTTTCACTAGCCAAACACCACCTATTGAATAACCTCTCTTGTTGAGCCGCATATTCTACATATGTTAACTGAGGTGTCTTCCTATAATTACGGAATTTCTGTCTATAGGCCTCTGGTATTAGTTCATAAGCTTTTAAAATACAAGCTTTCATATTATCATACTCGCTTTCTGCTTCTGAAAGAGAAGTATAAATTTGCTGAGCCTTACCCTTAAATTGTGTTTGAATGATTAATGGCCAATTTTCTTTAGGGATTTGTAACTGTTGCGCCAATTTTTCCCACTGAAGAAAGAAAATTTCTGGTTCTCCTTGTGAAAATTGGGGTAGAAGTTTTACATACTTGGAAATATCTATATGACCTTCCTGAACTACGGGTTGTCTATCAACAATCCTAGCTTCTACTTCTGTCTTCTTTAATTCTAACTCTACTTGTTTCACTTTAGCTTCCTCTTCTCTAGCTTTAAATTCTGCCAATTTGATTTTAGTTTCGTCCTCTCTTTCTATTTGTTTCACTTTAGCTTCCTCTTCTCTAGCTTTAAATTCTGCCTCAATTTGCATTTGTTTCAGTTTAGTTTCCTCCTCTTTAGCTACTTGTTTCACTTTAGCTTCCTCTTCTCTAGCTTTAAATTCTGCCTCAATTTGCATTTGTTTCAGTTTAGTTTCCTCCTCTTTAGCTTTAAATTCTGCCTCAATTTGCATTTGTTTCAATTTAGCTTCCTCCTCAATTTCTACTCTCCTGACCTTTAATTCAATCTCCTTAATCTTAAGTTCGGTTAGTCGTGCCTCTATTTCTAACCTATTTGAAGGAATTTGTATAGCTGTAATCTCTTCTGGAGATAAGATCTCATCTTCGATCAGATTTTCAACGAGTTCCTGAAGTAATTTTTTCTTTCGCAAACTTGTATCAATGTCTACTCCAAAGTGCTTGCCTATCTCTATCAAAGTGTCTTTAGTTTGTTTCTTTAAGAAACTTACCTTGGGATTTTGAACGAATTCTTGAATTATATCATCCATCTCTAAAAGAATGTGTTAAATACCTGATAAAATATCCTTGGCAAGGGTCGCCACTTTGTTACGGGACGGGCTGGTTAGTGAAGAGACGTTACGTATAACGGATAAGTGCTTAAGAACCAGCTCACTTCTAGAAGCCACTGTAGGACTGAACTATCTGGTCAGGGCCTAGATAATTCGTAAGACTAGAAGTAAAGGTAACAAAGAAGATTCCAGGAAAGGAATATTAAACTAGCGATAAAACTAGTAAACGAAATTATTAATATGGAAAATATTTACAGGCAATCAACACAAAAGAGAATGGGCAGTAGGGTCAATGGGACCGTTACATGATTATAAGAATATGGAAATTATCGTTCAATTAAGAAACACAAGATACGTATACAATATAACAAAGGCAAGGCAAAGGATTACAAAGGCAAAGCATGCCGACAGGAGACCTTTTGATCCATATCTAGGTCGGATGCAAAAAAAAAAAAAAAAAAAAAAAAAAAAAAAAAAAAAAAAATCATATTAATAATAAATTAAAACTATAACAATGTAAATAACAATTAAAATACATAAATAAATGCATTGGTATAGTTGAATAACAAAAAAACAGGTAAATAGTAAATGATAATAAATTGACATATAACTAATAATAAATGAAAATCAGACAGACAAATTATAACAAAACAAAAACAAATAATATAACATAAATTATAATAAATTACAGCATCTTACTTAGGTATTTATCTAAATGATTCTTAAAGCTTCGAACTGAACTACATTGCACTA
>NC_134807.1:42902827-42907827 GCF_046742065.1 Oratosquilla oratoria | reverse complement strand
CTAAAGAAAGTACAGAAAAAGACTGTGAATCGCTACAGAGAGACCTGGACAAAGTCTGGGAAGGGAATCAAAAGTGGGAAGTGAACTTCAACATTAAGAAATGTAGTATAATGGAGTTTGGAAAAAGTGAAAAAAAAGTATATCAGGACAATATAAAATTGGTACAAAGGAAGTAAAGAAAGTTCCGAAAAGGACCTAGGAGTAATTATCACCAAAGACATGTCCCCAGACAAGCATATAAACAAAATAGTCAGAGAAACCTACAATTTACTAAGACCAATAAAGGTGTATTTTAATTATTTGGAGTTTCATGGAGGTAGGCAAAAGGAGTAGAGAAGTGTTGAGGAGTTCAAAGACAATAGAGAAGAAGGAGAAAGTGGTGGTGGAGGCAACGGAAGGGGAAAAGAATGAGGAGAAACGGTAGGAGACGGAGAATGGGAGGGTGGAAACAGGAGGAGACGGAGACGCTGGTGGTGGAGGAGGAGGAAAGCGGAAGCGGGGAGACAATGGGGACAAGAATGTCTGGAAGTTCCCTGAGTTTGTCCTGAAGGTCCTCTCGCCCACCCTCACGCCCGTCCGCCTTGCTGTTCCTTGATAGAAGTGGGAGGAGGACGATCGGAGGGACGGACAGACGGCCGGCCGGTACCAGTCCACGTCTTCACCCGTCCCAGCTGTCGGATACTGTCAACGGAAAAGACACGTACGCAGTTTCTAGCGAGCGCCAGGTGGAGTCCTGATTCGACTTTGAGGTAGAAGTCGATGTGGAGGTGGCGGTTGAGGTGAGGGTGACGGTTGGGGTGGAGGTGACGGTTGGGGTGGAGGTGGCGTTGAGGTGGAGGTTGCGGTGGAGGTTGAGGTTAGGATTAGGTTAGGTTAGGTCAGGTCAGGGTCGATTCGGTTAGGTTAGGTTAGGTTGGGTAAGGTCAGAGTCGATGATTAGGTCTAGATCACGGTAGATACATAACGATGAGGTCAGGCACGGGATTGAAATATATGTTGAGGTTGAATTATAATTTTACGATGTTGTCGAGGCCGAGGTTGAGATTGAGGTCAAGGTTGGGGTTGTAGATAGTGAAGAACCTACCGATAAAGAGATTAAAAAAAAAAAAAAAAAAAAAGTCCGGCCGTGGGAGAAAGAAATTTCGGTAGCTGAAAAAGTTATCACACTGATCTGACAATCATTCAGCGAGAAAAAGTCCCTCTCCGGGGGCAGTGGGAACAAGCCCTCCTCCGAGGGCAGTGGTTCTTGGCCGAGCACTAAGTCACTCTAGAACGTCCAAAGAGACCCAACAGACATAAAGCAATTAGTAGTTGGCTAATGCCAAAATATTTAGAAGAAGAAAAATAATGATAATAATAATAAGAAGAAGAGAAAAAGAAGAGGAGGAAGAGGAAGAAGAAGAGGAAGGATAAGAATAAGAATAAGAATAAGAATAATAATAAGAAGAAGAATAATAAGAAAAAATAAAAAGAAGAAAGAAGAAGAAGAAGAAGAAGAAGAAGAAGAAGAAGAAGAAGAAGAAGAAGAAGAAGAAGAAGAAGAAGAAGAAGAAGGAGAAGAAGAAGAAGAAGAAGGAGAAGAAGGAGAAGAAGAAGAAGAAGAAGAAGAAGAAGAAGAAGAAGAAGAAGAAGAAGAAGAAGAAGAAGAAGAAGAAGAAGAAGAAGAAGAAGAAGAAGAAGAAGAAGAAGAAGAAGAAGAAGAAGAAGAAGAAGAAGAAGAAGAAGAAGAAGAAGAAGAAGAAGAAGAAGAACGCGAAGAAGAAGAAGAAGAAGAAGAAGAATGAAGAAGAAAGAAGAAGAAGAAAAAGAAGAAGAAGAAGAAGAAGAAGAAGAAAAAGAAGAAGAAGAAGAAGAAGAAAAAAGAAGAAGAAGAAGAAGGAGAAGAAGAAGAAGAAGAAAAAGAAGAAGAAGAAGAAGAATAAGAATAAGAAGAAGAAGAAGAAGAAGAATGAAGAAGAAAGAAAAAAAAAGAAGAAGAAGAAGAAGAAGAAGAAGAAGAAGAAGAAGAAGAAGAAGAAGAAGAAGAAGAAGAAGAAGAAGAAGAAGAAGAAGAAGAAGAAAGAAAAAAGAAAAAGAAAAAGAAGAAGGGGAGGAGCCTAAGCCAGGAGGCAATTTAGCTGTAGACAAAGCCGTCACCTCTGCTCTATGCACTAGGACTTTAGGGCCAGGTGAAAGTCAATAATGGGAATCTGAGAGAAGTTCTGGGCTCGAAACTACAACCAAGCGAATGCGATCGAGACCAACACGCTTCCGATGACGCCATCAGTGCAATAGGATGCTGTTTGAGAAATAGCATTCAATAAATCAATTGTCTGCGAGCAAAGAGGTTCAGAGGTTCTGGCATCGAGTATATAGACATTGATTACAGAATGGATCCCACTTGTTGGTCCATACAGTGGATGATGGTAAATGGTGGTGGTGGAAGTTGGTGGTGGAAAGCAATACTCGAGAATCAATTCATTTTCAAGACTGTCAATTCTTGCGTCTCCCAAGAGCTCCAATGAGTCTTCTTCATTCCATAGAAAGGAAAATATATTTCTATAATTTGAATTGCTCCTTTACTCAACTATTTATGCACGCACTTTCAGTGTTAATTTTTCAACGTGTTGACATTTTATTTGTATTTATTTTATCTTTATCTTTAATTTTCATACTTATTTCCTTTTCCACTGTCACTATACGTCCAAGCAGGATTAAGCTACTGTGGTGAGATACAAGGACCGTTTCGTCCTAAAGGGAACAGAAATGTTCTGAAGTGGCGCATTAAGACTGAATTCTCTCTCTCACTCTTTCTCTTTTCCTCTGTCTGTCTGCCTGTCTGTCTATCTCTCTCTTTCTATTTGTCTGTCTATCTGTTTGTTTGTCTTTATGTCTGTCTTTCTATCACGCACATACGAATACACGATCATTCAACACCTATTTGTTTTCCCTTTTGTCTGAGTTCCTTGAGGATAAAGGGCCATCCCTGTTCTCTGCTCAGCCAGGGCCAGAAACAATGCAGCAAGATATATAAACGGAGAGGCACTTCTTGACCTTTTAACTGAAGACGGACCCACTAACACGGCCGCTTCAAGAGGACTGCCTCTGAATCCGGGTAAGAAAAGAATTCTTCAATTACCACAGATCCAAACACAAGTCTGAATTTTTTAAATAGCGCACCATCAAGGGATAGCTCAAGGGTAACATATCAATTCATGTTTGAGGACATGGCACCGCAGTTCCCGGTTGAGTTCATGTTTTGAAAAAGTGGAAGTGTCATTGAAGGTAATTACCAAAACAAAGCAAATAATCTAAATTATGTTTGTACTTGGAAAAGTTAAATGAATATAGAAAAAGTGAGCACTAGGAAGAGGAATTTATTTATTTTTCTACTCTTAGAGCTCAAAAAGTATCTTCTGAAGAAAACTATGTTAGTAATTAATTATTGGTACTACCTTAAGATGAAAAAATCTTTAGTCTCCAGCTGTAACATAAAAGGAAAATATCAGTAAGACGACCAACCAAATGAATGAGATCCTGCGTTGTATAAAACAAAACATTTCGAAATCTGATCAGGTCAAAAGGGAGAAGTACCTAAGCAGCTTGGGAAGTATCCAAAAGTAAAAGTTATACTCTAAGAATATTCAAATATGATATATATATATATATATATATATATATATATATATATATATATATATATATATATATATATATATATATATATATATTGTGACGTCATGACAGGTTTATGAATGGTAAGAATGGAAAGACACGATTGAGAACAAGAGACTTTATTCCTGACCGGTTTCGCCTTTGAGGCTTCTTCAGAGGTAATATTTACAGAGAATGAAAGCATAGGTGTTTGTAGGGCAGTTGGTGTGGTTTATGAGGGACGCGGGGTGGGATTCCGTGTGTTGCTAGGCTAGGTGGTCATGTGGGGTCAGGTGTGAGGCGGGTGGATGTATTTGTTTGTTTGTTATGTGTGGACATATGTCTCATGGCGTATTTGGCGGCACGTTTTGCAATCTTGATGTCTCCTGTTCTGTTGTTGATGCAATCGTTGGTGTTTATGTATATTGCTTCTAGAGTCTTTCTTTGTGGTTTGTTTAGATTTTCATGTAAAATGTTTGCTTGGTTCCATTGAGGTAAATGTTGTTTATCGTCTATGTGGTTTACCCACGCCTTTGTTGTGCGGTGGTGACGGATGTCGGCCTTGTGTTCATGTATGCGTTTGTTTAATCCCCTGTATGTTTCACCATAATAGGCAAGGTTGCATCCCGAGCAGGGGATTTTGTATATGATACTGTCTGGTTGAGTGGGATTTTGTCTGTTATTTGTGAAGTCGCGTATTTGTCGTCCTTTGTCTGATATTACTGTGATGCCTATGGGTTTTAATTTCTTGGTTAGGAGGTGAGTTAGGTCCGATGAGGGTGCTATGAGGAGGATGTTTTCATTTTTAGTTCGTGGTTCTGAGATGCTTCTTTGTTTGATTTCTTTAGCTTTGTGTAGGGCTCGGGCGATGATGCCTGTTGGGAAGTGGAGTGTTTTTAATGTAGTGGTGATGTGGTCTATTTCGTCTTGAAGGAATTCTGGGCTGCATATTCTTAGTGCTCTCAGGAAGAATTCTATTAGTATACCACTTTTAGTTCTGTCGCTGTGGGCACTGAAGTAGTGTATGTAGTTGTTTTTGTTTGTGTGTTTTCTGTAAACTTTGAATTTTGCTGTATTATTGTTCCTAATGATTAAAGTGTCGAGGTATGGGAGAGAGTCCTGGTTTTCTTGTTCGACTGTTAATTGTATTTTCTGGTGTGATTTCTTTAAATTGTGTAGAAGGATGTCAGTGTCTGTGTCTTTTGGTATGATGAGAAGGTAGTCATCTACATACCTGAACCAGGTGGTGCCATCGGGGAGGAATTGTTTATAGTTGCTTTGCTCTAGAATATTCATTGCTAAGCAGTGCTATAGCCGCCTGCTTAGCAATGGAAATACAATTAACAGTCGAACAAGAAAACCAGGAC
>NC_134807.1:42887827-42890327 GCF_046742065.1 Oratosquilla oratoria | reverse complement strand
TGGATAGAGTGAGAAATGAGGAAGTGAGGAGGAGAACAGGGGTTGAAAGGGAACTGGGAGATAGGGTTGATGAAAAAGTATTAGGATGGTTTGGACACATGGAAAGAATGAATGAAGAAAGATTAGTAAAAGAAGTGTGGAAGGCAGAGGTGGAAGGAGTGAATATGAGTGGGCGTCCTAGGATGAGAAGGATGGATGGGGTGAAAGGGGCATTACAAAAGAGAGGAATGTCTGTGGAGGAAGGACGGGAGAGGACAGAAGATATGAGTGAATGGAGATAGGTTGTGTATAGATGATGCTGTGATGCATGAGGGGGGGTGGGTGGGGAATGGGGGTTGAGGAAGTATGTATGAGAAAAATTTGACGGAACCCGAAGGGATTTCTTCCCGTCTTCTCCTTTTCTGAATGAGGGGGCGGAGAGGGGGGATCGTCGAATTTATGAAGCGGCCTTGCTGTGGATGTGCTGTGTCTTGCGACACTACTTCTGACCTAGGGCAGTGGACAGGATGCAAGGGATGACCCGTCATCCAGGAGGTGCCAAGATAAGAGGGAGGGAGGAGGGTGGAGGGGAGTGGAATATATAGGAAATGGAATGAGCGGGAGTGGTATCTATGTCTTTTTCCTTTTTGGCTAACCCCCGTGTAGGGGGAAAAAGCCTTTGATATATGTATGTATGTGTATGTATATATATATATATATATATATATGTATATGTATATATATATATATATATATATATATATATATATATATATATATATATATATATATATATCAGATATTTTTTATGGCCGTCGCGCATAGGACTCGAACCTACCAGTCTGAGGCCAAGTGGCTGCCGAGACTGTGTCTTAACCCACTCGGCTGCTTTAGGTAAAAAAAACTCTCTGAACTGGAAAGCCACTGGTTCCCGAGATTAGGAAAAATCGCTGTCTGCGACCCCGATTCCTTTTTCACCAGAGATCCAGGGTGTAATGACTGGAACGAATCCCTTTCAGGCTTCGCCATTGTAACTTTTGAGAAATTCGCTAGTGAACAGCGACATCAATCAGATAGTTTTTATGGCTCTCACGCATACATACATACATACATGCATACATACATGCATACATACGTACATACATACATACATACATATATACATACATACATACATACATACAAACATACATACATACATACATACATACATACATACATACATACATACATACATACAGGTAGTTCTCGTTTTGTGCGTGTTCTGTTTGTGCGAATTCGCTAAGATGCGACATTAAAAATATTATAATTAATTAAAATTGTGCGATCTGTTCGCTAAGATGCGATTTGCCCCAACCGCATTTCAAACAGTGCGCCAGATACGTAGTTCCGCTGCCTGCCGACAGGCGGCCGCTCCCGCTCCCAGTTCAATGTTTACAGCCCTCTCGTGTGTTTGCAGTCACAGCCAGTCCAGCCAGTTTACTCATTCGTCAAAATGGCCCCAAAACGTCCTTCATCTTCTCCTGGAACCAGCAGCGGCCCTCCAGCTAAGAAAATACAGCGCAAGTCACTCACTCTGGCTAAGAAAATGGAAATTTTGAGCCGGTATGACCAAGGACAAAAAACTTCGATCATATCCCATGCCTTGGGATTGGGGGAGAGCACACTGCGGCGCGTCCGAGACAATGCTGCAAAAATACGAGCAACTGTGGAAGCAGGTTCGTCTAGGACATTGCAGAGGGTAGCCTACAGCAGATCGTCGGCCATGGAGAGGATGGCAAAAATGCTGGCGAATTGGATTCAACACCAGAACAAGAACAGCATTCCTGTTAGTTTGGCCATCATTCAGGAAAAAGCTAAAAGCCTCATTAACGACATCGAAGGAAATGACGGGCCAAATACATCCTTCCAAGCAAGTTCTGGTTGGTTTGCAAAATTTAAGCTAAGACATGGGTTTCATAACATCAAAATGACCGGAGAAGCAGCATCAGCAGACACAGAATCGGCCAGGAAATTCCCAGAGATGCTTAAGAAGACCCTGGAAGAAGGACAATACTCATCCAAGCAAGTGTTCAATGTAGACGAGACCGGCCTTTACTGGAAGAAGATGCCAGCGAGGACGTACATCGCACAGGAGGAGAAGACGGCGCCTGGTTTTAAGGCGTCCAAGGACCGCCTGACGCTGCTGCTGGGGGCCAACGCTGAGGGGGACTGCAGGCTGAAGCCTGTCCTCATCTATCACTCTCAGAACCCCAGAGCCCTTAAGGTAAGATTGGTTTATTTGATATTTATTTATTTATTCTACAGTTCTTATGTTGTTATTGTTATTGATTGTGTTAAATGATAAAATATTTAATACCGTTAATTAATCAGGGTTTGTGAAGTGTACACAAGTGACATTAAAAATACTTAGGTTTGTGATGCAAGCGACTGGCTTATACGTTTTCTTTGTTAAGAAAAAGGAGCGTGGCCACACCTTAATTCTCGGATAATTTGTGTGTTTCAGGGATATGACCGGGCT
>NC_134807.1:42872827-42875327 GCF_046742065.1 Oratosquilla oratoria | reverse complement strand
CCCTCTTCAGCAGAATGAATACATAGTGGAAGGCATATGCTTATATACAAAAATGTGAGGTGAGAAAAGGAACAAGCTCAGGTGCGGTGATCTTTATTGGCAATGTGCTGAAATACCGCGGAATTTAATTGACCATATCTAACAGAATTTTTATGTTCTTTAATTCTGGTTGCCAAATCTCTTCCAGTTTGTCCCCAATAGACAGAATCACAATCTAAGCTTAGATTGTGATTCTGTCTATTGGGGACAAACTGGAAGAGATTTGGCAACCAGAATTAAAGAACATAAAAATTCTGTTAGATATGGTCAATTAAATTCCGCGGTATTTCAGCACATTGCCAATAAAGATCACCGCATGAATTGGGAAGATGATGAAGTAATCTATAGATCAACATGTAGCTTCAAAAGGAAAATAATTGAGTCTTCCCTAATAAAATGTTTACCTAATTTTGATATATCAAATGGCCAGTGGTCACCTGACTGCATCACTACCTCAGCAGTCAGCCATGTGCTACCTCATGTACTCCAAGGTCACAAAACCCCACGCGACCTGCGGAGCATCCGTCACGTAACCTGAGCTTGTTCGTTTCTCACCTCACATTTTTGTATATAAGCATATGCCTTCCACTATGTACTCATTCTGCTGAAGAGGGTCATAATTAGTGATCGAAATATACAGAACGTTCGACATTAGTGTCTTCTTTTCTCCGACTGTGGGATAAAAAGTTTATATATATAAATATATATATATATATATATATATATATGTATATATATATATATATATATATATATATATATATATATATATATATAAACAAATGGTTAATAGGTGTACCAGTGTTGCTTACTAAAGACATGCATTAAAGGTGAGAAGCCTACGCCAGGAGTCGTCGCGCATCTGCGGCCGAAGCCATCACCTTTGCCCATAATTGCTTAGGCTGTTATGTCAGGTAACAATCACTATTCGGAGTTGGAAAGGAGTGCGGAATTCGATCAAACAACTAAGGCAGTTCGAGTTCAGCACGTTTCCGATCACGTCACCAGTGAGAGAAAGGTGGTTAACAGTTATTGACAGCCAAGAGGCACGCAGTTATTGTTGCTAATAGCACCTATTTCCGTATTTGAGTTGTTATAATCACCAAGAAACACTAATTCTTTATTGTGCTTCATTCCTACGCACAAAAAATGTGACCCTATTGATCCACGCGAATGATTTCTTATGTAGATGAAAACACCGAGAAAACAAAACAAAAAAAAATGGTTCCCGTTTAGCCAGCAGACCGTGGAATTAAAGATAAAAAAAAAAAAAAAAAAAAAAAATTGCCAGGAAAAAGAGATTGCATGGTTGCTGTTTTCACATCAGTGAAAGAAATGGATAATTTTAGTGTGGTAGATCTTTTAGTTTTGGTAGTGTGGAAATTTGATAAAAGGAAAGGTATCTACAGGATAAGAAGAAAATCAGCTTTCTTTGCACACACACACACACACACACACACACACACACACACACACACACACACACACACACACACACACACACACACACACACACACACACACACACACACACACACACACACACACACACACACACACACACACACACACACACACACACACACACACACACACACACACACACACAGACACACACACACACACACACACACACTTACACACACACACACACACACACGCGCGCGCGCACACACACACACACACACACACACACACACACACACACACACACACACACACACACACACACACACACACACACACACACACACACACACACACACACACACACACACACACACACACACACACACATATATACAAACACAAGGTGAAGTGTTTATTCTTAGGAGCCTAGATGCCTCCAGGTTTAATTTTGGTCTGCGTACTCAGGGTCCCAGAGTGGGCAGCCTGAAACTACTGGACTCGAACGTGGTCGCATCTATGATGCAACGGTTGCAGACAATTATGCACTGTATATGAATTAGGTTGAACTTGTTGTCACATAATTTCATCTCTTTGTCATCATCACACATCCTCATGTTATTAACCAAGTACTGGTGTCTTCTGAGCGACAGTGGTATGAGATCGTTGTTACGCCCTAGCTTAGGTATATTAAAATATTTCATGTCTGCCATTGTCACACCCTTGCGTGAATGTCATAATATTGTGTATATGTTAAAAAATGCACATGTTGTGTATCATGCAAGTCTATTATTATATAGTGATGAAACCGCACGAGGGGCGAAAGAAGGTAATTGTGAAGATAATATCCGAATCGACTTTCCAAGAATCGTAGTGGTACTTCTGTAAGCCCCATGACAACAGAATGTTTGGAACGTCCGAGGGAATCGCATCGCATAAGTGCGCACATTGTGACGTCACCAGCGGCGGTTATAAAAAGAGATTCACTGCCGCTCTCCAGAAGGAAGAAATACTGTATATAGTCAACCAAGGGTGACTCGGCCCCCTCCTCTAT
>NC_134807.1:42855327-42867827 GCF_046742065.1 Oratosquilla oratoria | reverse complement strand
CATCTTGGTGATCAAGACAAGCAATGGGCTCCTCATGTTGTGTGCCACAATTGTGAGGAAATGCTTCGAGACTGGACCAAAGGAAAACGCAAAGGTCTGCCTTTTGGAGTTCCAATGATTTGGCGCGAACCCACCAACCATGTAACTGACTGTTATTTCTGCATGGTAAACACAACGGGTGTTGGGAAGAAAAACCGACATAAGATTACGTATCCGAACATTCCCTCAGCTATTCGGCCTGTTCCGCACTCTGAAGAAGTACCTGTTCCAGTTTTCAAAGGCTTGCCTTCATTGGACGATAAAGACATTGGACATGATACAAGCCAGCAAGACAGTTGTGACAGTGAATTGTCAGAAAAGTGTTCACAATCGGAGGACTGTTCTTCAGACACTGAACCTTTCCCCGTCCCTAAGCCTCTTCCCCAGGCTGAACTGAATGATTTAGTGCGGGATTTAGGTCTTTCAAAGAAAGCAGCAGAGCTTTTGGCATCAAGATTACAAGGCAGAAATCTTGTTGATCACTCTGTTAAAGTATCATATTTCAGAAAGCGTGACCAGCTTTTTGTGACCTTCTTTTCAAAAGACAGACAGTTTGTTTACTGCCATGACATCCCAGGGCTTCTCAAAGAACTGGGTGTACCTTACTATAGTCCTGCTGAATGGAGACTCTTTTTAGACAGTTCAAAACGCAGTCTAAAGTGTGTTCTTTTACATAATGGCAATGTTTATGGAGCAGTACCTGTCGGTCACTCAGTGCATTTGCGGGAAGACTATGATGATATGAGAATGGTCATGGACTTATTAAAGTATCATGAGCACAATTGGATAATTTGTGTAGACTTAAATATGGTCAACTTTCTTCTTGGACAACAGAAAGGTTTCACCAAGTTTCCATGTTTCCTCTGTATGTGGGACAGCCGAGCACGAGACAGACATTGGGTCCAGAAGGACTGGCCTATTCGTGACACCCTTGAAGCAGGCAGGCCAAATATCATACAAGACCCAATTGTAAACAGAGATAAGATCATCTTTCCTCCTCTTCACATCAAATTAGGTTTGATGAAACAATTTGTCAAGGCACTGGAAACCGAAGGTGAATGTTTCCAACACATCATCACAGCTTTACCAGGGTTATCATTTGAGAAGATCAAAGCAGGCGTGTTTGATGGCCCACAGATTCGAACCCTAATTCGTGATGATCAGTTTGTTGCTAAGATGACCGCTTTAGAAAGGGCAGCATGGTTATCCTTTGTGGCAGTCGTTCAGAACTTCCTTGGAAACAATAAGGCGGAGAACTACAGTGAACTTGTGAACAGAATGCTCCTCGCTTTTCGTGATCTCGGGTGCAACATGAGCATCAAGCTTCATTTTTTGAACAGCCACCTTGATCAGTTCCCTGACAACCTGGGGGCTGTGAGAACGATTCCACCAAGACCTAAAGATCATGGAAGAACGCTACCAAGGGCGCTGGGACAAAAGTATGATGGCTGACTACTGCTGGAGCATTAAACGAAATTGCCCAGATGAAATGTACAAACGCAAAAGTTACAAACCTGAAAAAAATACACAAAGAAATTGATAAGCTTCCATCAGCTGTGGTGATGTTCTGAAGGATGCTAATCTAACTTTGGGATAGATGTTCTGTTAATGTTCTGTTTCTTTTGCCTTAATAAATGTACAGAAATGGCTTTCATACTGTTTTAAGATTCAAGTGAACAAAAGAATTGTGGCTGATATTGCAATTTCCTATAATAACGAAAATTTAAAAAATAAATAAAAATGTCAAATTGCATAAAATCTGTAGCTTGCAGACAAAACCCGACTTCAGATTTGAAATCAGCACACTCAAGTTGACTATAGAAAAGTATTTTTTTAAATGCAACAAAATGAGTGTTCCCCAGTGTAATCATATCACTCACACTCATTTAATGAGCGCCCTTCGTGCCTGGTGTTGTATCTCATACAGACTGTGGTATCTGCAAATACCGTTCACAATTAAAATTTGCATTGATAATCAATAGATTATATTAACAATCATCACAGTAATCAATTATATTTCATTGTCAATTCTTTCTATCATACTTCAATGTTTCACATAATTAATTCAATCATAATTAATTTAACCATAGCTCATCATAAATCCTCTCTTATCATCACCATCCATACATATTCTGGGAAACCAAACATTGGTATCAATGATATGACTTCTACATTTAACGTGCTATTACATTTAAAAAATATTACAGAAACATTCTCACTTAATGCTTACTAAAAAGGGTTCCTTTGGCTACTTGCTCAACACATGTCTTCACTGGCCAAGAGCCAGTCACTAAAAGGGACGGTTAGAAGTAAATCTCTACCTACGCTATATACGTCACTTACTCAGTGCATTTACAGGGTGACAATAATATTCCACTACTACAATAACCCATATATATTTTCTTCTGCTCACAGATTACAGTACACAATATTTTATTGTTTCATATATTGTATAACGTCACCATACAGTAATACTTTCTCTAGCAATCATTAACACATAACACTACCTTGTATCGCGGAACATTACAAATGGGAGCGTAAATTAATGAATTATATTTCTTCATAACAATACCATAATCTTCTAGTATAATTTTGTAACACTGTTTTATTATACATAATGAGCTAATGCAATGACTTAATTTCAAACATATAACCTTTCAATATAATTTTCTATATGTCGTAAAGTACATACTTAAATCAAACATCATACGCCGTGAGTTGCAGTTAGCTTGTGGTGCATATTTTTAACATGTATGATACACCAATACAACATGACAATTCCAGACATCGGGCAATTGGCATTTACAATAAGAATAATAAAAAAATGAGAAGAAGAAGAAGAAGAAGAAGAAGAAGAAGAAGAAGAAGAAGAAGAAGAAGAAGAAGAAGAAGAAGAGGAAGAAGAAGAAGAAGAAGAAGAAGAAGAAGAAGAAGAAGAAGAAGAAGAAGAAGAAGAAGAAGAAGAAGAAGAAGAAGAAGAAGAAGAAGAAGAAGAAGAAGAAGAAGAAGAAGAAGAAGAAGAAGAAGAACGCGAAGAGGAAGAAGAAGAAGAAGAAGAAGAAGAAGAAGAAGAAGAAGAAGAAGAAGAAGAAGAAGAAGAAGAAGAAGAAGAAGAAGAAGAAGAAGAAGAAGAAGAAGAAGAAGAAGAAGAAGAAGAATGCGAAGAAGAAGAAGAAGAAGAAGAAGAAGAAGAAGAAGAAGAAGAAGAAGAAGAAGAAGAAGAAGAAGAAGAAGAAGAAGAAGAAGAAGAAGAAGAAGAAGAAGAAGAAGAAGAAGAAGAAGAAGAAGAAGAAGAAGAAGAAGAAGAAGAAGAAGAAGAAGAAGAAGAAGAATCAAGGTCTCTTTATTCGGTGACCCCCCCCCCCTCTCTGTCCCATCACGTAGAAAAGGAGAAGACGGGGAGAAATCCCTTCGGGCTGCGTCAACTTATTTCTCACACATACTCCCTCACTCCCCATCTTACACCCACTCCCTTCCATGGATCACAGCATCATCCATAAAAAAACCATTCTCCATTCATCCCTATATTCTGTCCTCTCCCGTCCTTCCTCTACAGACATTCCCCTCTTTTCCAATGCCCCTTTTATCCCATCCATCCATCACCCCCTAGGTCACCCCCTCATGTTCACTCCTCCCACCTCTGCTTTCCATACCTCTTTTACTAGTTTTTCTTCACTCATTTTTTCATGTGTCCAAACCATCCTAATAGTCTCTCATCAACCCCATCTCCCAACTCCCTTTCCATCCCTGTTCTCTTCCTCACCTCCTCATTTCTCACTCTATCCAGTCTAGTAACCCCTATCATACTTCAGGCACCCCATCTTAAATACATTTAAACTTCTTCTCTCTTCCTCTCTTATGTTATATGTTTCTGCCGCATACAGTGTTGTCGGCACAAACACTCCTTCATACAATCTTCTTTTAGCATCGATTCCCAAATGTCTATTTCTCATTGCACTTTTTAATCCTCCAAGTCATTTACGTGATTCTCTTAATCTGCATTCTACCTCCACCTCCATTTCTTCCTTTCCTGACACATTCACATTCAAGTATCTAAAACTATCCACTTTCTCCAGTCTTTCTCCCTACTCAATTCCGGTCTGCTGCCACTTTCTCCCCTTGTATATCCTTACTTTTACCTACATCTATCTTCAAATTTCTTTTTTTCACACACCTTCCCAAACTCTGTCACTAACTTCCTCAATCCCTCCTCTGATCCTGTTACAAGTGCAGTGTCGTCAGCAAACAACAACTGGTTTATCTCCCACTTTTCTCCATTTTCTTTAACAATCTCCAATCCCTGACCCACTACACTTGTATTTACCTCTCACACCACCCCATCCATGTCTGCTCCATGACCTCAGCACTTATCTGCTCCGTGACCTTAGCTCTCAGTCTGCTCCGTAACCTCAGCTCTCAGTCTGCTCTGTGACCTCAGTTCTCAGTCTGCTTCGTGACCTCAGCCCTCAGTCTGCTCCGTGACCTCAGCTCTCAGTCTGCTCCGTGATCTCAGTTCTCAGTCCGTTCCGTAACCTCAGCTCTCAGTCTGTTCCGTGACCTCATCTTGAGAACTCGTCTTCTGTCGAGACACCAGCTAGTGAATATCACCTGTTAAGTTTATGACTTCTTGGGAAGTTTATATCTTCAAATAGTGACAAGTGATTGTGTTGTGTTTTTGTAATTGTATACTTATAGCACTACAGGTATAAGATAAAGTGTAGTGTTCTAGTAATTTAGAATCAAAACAGTAGTCTATTACTGTACTCCAATGGTAGAAGTAGTAGTATAAGGTTAGCAGAGTAAGCTTCGTGTATTTAGTTTATTTAGTGACTGCTTTTGTTTTCTTTTGTTGTTTTATATTTCTCTTTGCCGTTTGTATTGCCGAAGGAGGAGCAAAATGGTTTGTGAAGGTTTTGTGAACCTGGAGGACCGTCTCAGGAAGTGTGAGGAGGAAATTCGTCTTCTCAAGAGTGCGGTCTGTGAGAAGAGTGAATCCCCTCCACAGCCCAAAGAGCGTACCACCTTTTCTACTTCTGCCACTGCCGTGAGCGAGTAGCGCTCCGTGGGGCCCCATTTGTCGAGCCCGCGTTCGGTAAGCGGGTGCCCTGCGGAGCAACTGCTGGCTCTAGCCAATTTTTTGCTCTGCTAGAGGATGAGGTGGCTGAAAACCAGGAGTTCTTGGTGGTGGGGGACTCCATGGTGCGAGGCTATGACGACATCTTGCAGCGGAAGACTAAACGACGTTGCAAGCTTGTATGTTTACTGGGCCGTGGGATCGCCGATTGTACCCAGACCATCATGGAGCAAAGGCGGACGAATACGGTTACGATAGTTCATACGGGAAGTAACGATGTGGGTAAGGTGAGATCCTCCTTCAGGAGATAAAGGAGCGTGAGAGCCGTTACGTTGTCTGTGGGATCCCTCCGAGGATCTACGTTGGCATGTGTTGGAGCAGTAGAGTCATGGGGATCAATGAGAAGATATCACGATTGTGCACGCAACTGAGATACCACTTTCTTGATCCTTGGTATCTCTTTTCTAGGCGTCATGACCTTTATGCCTCTGATGGGATTCATCTTACTCGCAGAGGCAAAGATGTTCTTACAAGCCTCATTGTGGGAGTTTGTAATGAACTAGTTCCTTTTTTTTTTGGGGGGGGGTAAAAACTCAAAGGGAAGGGGAAATAGAGTGTACTGGGGAAAACAGAGCAAGGTATAGTAATAATGTAGAGCAATATGTCAATGTAGAACAAAATATAATTTTAGGATATAATGTCGGTAGTGGTTGAAATATTACATTAGAATGTAATGTCAAAGGACAAAATATCACGATGGGATTATTGATAGTGGAGGACAAAATATTAAGATAGGATATAATGATAGCGGAGGACAAAATATCACGATGGTATGCAATGATAGATGAGGACAAAATATCACAGTAGGACAGAATATCATTTTAGGAAGGGATGCCGGACAGAATGTCAGCGAACGACGGGTGGCCGGTGTGAAACGCGGTGACGTAGGGGGGCAAGGTATACATAAGAGATCGGATGACCGTTAGGGACCAGATGTCCGTGATGGGGCAAATGTCCATGGGGCATAGAATGTCAATGAAGGACCAAATGTCAATATGGAGCAAGGTGTCAATAAAGAGCAAAATTATAATGCAAGGCATGATGTTGAAATACAAAACGTGTCAAAAAGAAATAATCACAAGTTTCCTAATACCATGTACTTTAATGCTCGTGGCATTAGGAATAAATATCAAGAAATACAGGCGTATGTCAAAAAGTGAAAATCTCGATATGTGAAGAATAACCGAGACATGGTTAAATGGTAAAGAGTTTGAAGCTGAATTTAGTATTGCGGGATTTAAGCACTTTCATCAGGATAGAAACCATAAGAAAGGTGGAGATGTTCTGTTGTACGTTAAAAGCAATGTCCATGCCTGTGTTTTAGCGAAAGTAAAACAGGATGCATATGATAGTTTGTGGGTAAAATTAACCCAAACAAATGAAAAAAAAAATAATCTAGGTGTAATATATAGGCCAAAAATATTATCATTAGCAGACGACAAATTATTGTTTCAAGAACTGTCTACTTTTTTGCAACCGGAACTTACTGATAAATAATAGGTAATTTAATTTTTACTGACATTAATTGGATGACCCTTGAACATGGCCATATAGGTAGTCGCTTGATAGAATTTCTCGGTGACAATTACTTAGTTCAGCACGTAAAAGAGCCCACAAGATATGGAAACTTACTCGATCTATTGATCACTAGCCGTGAAAGCATGATAACTGATGTAGAAGTTGGTGAAACTATTGCAAATAGCGATCACAACTTAGTTAGATTCAAGGTGCTAAAAAAATTTAGAATAGATATTTGTGCATCTAAAACACCCGATTTTAGTATATCTCAGTTCATAGGACTACGTCAGGAGCTTCAGCTTACAGATTGGGGGGCAAAATTAAGTAAAAGACCTGTAGATAAGATGTGGGAAATATTTCAAAATACACTTACTAAGATGATTCATACTTACATCCCGTTTAAGGACTGACGCCCCCAAAAATCAGGCTCACCCAAAATAACTCGAGAAAGAAAATGAAAAAAGTATTGCTAAAAAGAGACAGGCTTACAAGAAATGCAAGTGCTCGGGTGCAACTAATGACTATCAAAGTTATGCAATCATACAGTAAGATTTAAAAAAAGACAATAAAAAAACGAAAACGATAATACGAAATGAATATCGCTGATGAATCCAAGCTATCCACTTCCTCTAGCTCTCTCCTTCAATACCCACTTCCAATTTGCTGCCACTTTCTCCCCTTGTACATCTCCTCACCCTACTTTTACCCACATTTATCTTCAACTTTCTTCTTTCGCACACCATTCCAGATTGTCACTAACTTCCTTAATCCCTCTTATGATTCTTGTACAAGCGCAATGTCGTCAGCAAACAACAACTGGCATATCTTATTTTTTCTCCCTTTTCTTTAACCATCTTCAATCATGAAGCCATTACTCTTGCGTTTACCTCTCACACCACCCCATCCACGTATAAATTGAAAAGCCAAGGGGACAACACATTCCTGGCTAATTCCCACCATTACCTCAAACCCCTCACTCTCTCCATTTCTAATTCTAACACAGGTTCTACTACTGTTGTAAAAATTCTTGACTGTGCTTAACAACTTCCCTCCTATCCTATATATCTGGAATACCCGCCACAGTGTTTCCTGTCTACCCTGTCATAAGCCTTTTCCAAATCCATAAAGGCCCAAAAAACACCCTTACCTTTTTTTTTTTCTCACATATCTGCCTTACCACAAAATTCTGATCCACACAACCCCTACCCGTCCTAAACCAACACTGTTCCTCACCACTTAATCCCTCTGTTTCTCTCGTACTCCTCCCTATCAAAACCCTCACATATGGCTTCCTAACTACACTCAATAAAATGAGCCCTCTGAAATATTTTACTCACAATTCTCCCCTTTTTCCTTGTAAAATGGAACTATACAGGCACTCCTCCAGTCCCCCGGCACTCTACTTTCTTTTAGACAAACATCAAACAGCCTCTCCAGCCAGTCCACCATTTCTGTACCTCCCTTTTTTAGACACTCCACATGACACCCATCCAACTTAGGTGTCTTACCTGCTCTCATTATCTTAATAACTGATTTTACCTCATCTTTCCTTATTTCTCCTCCACATTCCTCAATCATCACTGTCATTTTCTTAGCGACGTGTTGAAATACCGCGGAGTTCTGTTGTGCGTATTTTACTGAATTTTGATGTTCTTTTATTATAGTTTTCAATTGGGGACAAACGGGTAGGGAATTGAAAACAAGAATAAAAGAACATCAAAATTCAGTAAAATACGCAAAACAGAACTCTGCGGTATTTCAACACGTCGCCAACAATAATCACCGCATAAACTGGACGAGGCAAAAATAGTTTTCAAATCAAAATGTAGTTATAAAAGGAAATTTATTGAATCTTCTTTAATTAGACAATTCCACAATTTTGATATTTCAAAAGGACAATGGTCACCTGATTATATAACCACCTTGGCAGTTAATAAATTACTTCCTTATTCTATAAAAGCGGACGACTTGCCACAACACCCTCGCAGCAACATAGACGCTACCTGATATGACATGTCCATGTTTCCTCACTCCACCTCTCTCCTCTGTATATAAGATATGTGTTTTTTCTTGTCTTTGTATTCCGCTTGAAGAGGATCACAGCAAGTGATCGAAATGTACGGAAATCGTTATTTCCTTTCCTTTCTTAAATCCAATGAACAGTGGGTTTTTAGTGCATATACATACATACATACATACATACATACATACATACATACATACATACATACATACATACATACATACATACATACATACATACATACATACATACATACATACATACATACATACATACATACATACATACATATATATATACATACATACATATATATATATATATATATATATATATATATATATATATATGTATATATAAATCTTGGTGTAGCCAGGTAGAATATTTTCTTGTAGGCAGACGAGGTTGAAGGATATTGAAAATTCATTTTTGATAAGTTTCTTCCGTATACTGTCTATACGATGTACAGTTGACTTATTTTGTTCAGTGAGTTTGTCTAATAATTCTCGAATTGCGGCCGACGTTTCGGAACTGTCTTGTTCCATCTTCAAGGGCGAAATGTAGTGTCTTCTTTTGCCCTTTACCATTCTTCCTCAGCAGACATTCCCTTCGTTCCCTATGCCCCTTTTACCCCATCTATTCATTTCACCCTTGGTCGCTTCCTTATGTTCCCTTCTTCCACCTCTGCTTCCATACCTCTTTTATTAATCTTTCTTCATTCATTCTTTCCACGTGTCCAAACCATCCCAGTACTCTTTCATCATCCTTATCTCCCAAATCACTTCCCACCGCGTTCTCCTCTTCACCTCCTCGTCTCTCACTCTATAGTCTAGTAACCCTTATCATACTTCTCAGGCACCTCATTTGAAACACATTCAAACTCCTCCTCTTTTCCTCTCTTATGTTTCATGTTTCTGCCCTATGCAGTGAAGTCAGTATAATCACTCCTTCATACAATCTACTCTTAGCATCTATTCCCAAATGTCTATTTCTCATTACACTGTTTAATCCCGCAAGGCAATTACTTGCTTCTCTCAATCTACATTCTACCTCCACCTCCACTCCTCCCTTTCCCACCACACTCGCATCCAAGTATTCGAAACTATCAACTTCTTCCAGTCTCTCTCCCTTAATATTCACTTGCAATCTGTTGGCCCTTTCTCCCATTGTACATCTCATCTCCTTACTTTTACTCACTTTTATCTTTAACTTTCTTCTTTCACACACCCTTCCAAATTTTGTAACTAACTTCTTTAATCCCTTCTCTGGTCCTGCTACAATGGCAGTGTCTTCAGTAAAAAACAAGTGCCTTACCTTCCATTTTTCTTCATTTTCTTTAACATCTCAAATCCGCGACTCACTACCTCTCGCACCACCCTATCCATGTATAAGTCGAACACCCAAGGTGACATAACACATTCCTGACGAAGTCCCACCTTTAATGGAAACCAATCACTCTCTCCATTTCTGATTCTATTTACAAGCTCTACTACTCTCGTAAAAACAATTGACTGCTTCTAAAAGATTTCCTCCTATCCCATGTATCTGCAATATCTCCCACAATGCCTTCCTGTCTACCCTGTCATAATCCTTTTCCAAATCCATAAAAGTCTAAAAAATATCCTTACCTTTTCTTAAATCTTTCTCACATGTCTGTTTTACCATAACAATCTGATCTACGCAACCATTACCTGTCCTAAACCCACATTGTTTCTAAACAATTACACACTTCTGTTCCTCTTCTTACCCTTTCAATCAAGACCCTTGCATAAGCCTTCCCAACTACACTTAATAAACTGATCCCGCTGAAACTTCTACACTTACACTTGTCCCCTTTTCCCTTGTAAAATGGAACTATACAGGCATTCCTCCGGTCCTCCGACACTCTACCCTCTCTTAAACAACATTAACTTTACCAGCCATCCATCCATCACTGTACCTCCTTTTTTTTAGACTTTCTGCATGACACCCATCCAAACCAGGTGCCTTGCCTGCTCTCATCATCTTAACATTTGCCTTCACCTCATCTTTTCTTATTTCTTTTTCATTTTCTTCACTCATCACGGTCATTTTCCTAGTGCTTCCCACAGCAAATATCTGTCATTCCCTATCCTCCTTCACATTTTGCAACTCCCTAAAATACTCTGCTATCTTCCTTCTACTGCCTTCTCTTCCATTATCATCTTTCCATCTAAACCTTTTACCTTTTAATCTTTACTTGATTCGCCTCCTCTTCCTCTCTTAATTTCTTTCCAAAACATCTTTTTATTACTTTAAATTTTTTTTGTCATACTCTTACCCCATTTCACATCTGTTCTCTTCTTTTCCTCCTTTATCTTACGATTTACTTCTCTTATATTTTCTTTGTACCCCTCATATGAATATTTCGTACTATTTTGTAACCAATCTGTGAAAGCTAGGTTCTTTTCTTCTACAACCTTCTTTGCTTCCTCATCCCACCACTCACTACCCTTCCTTCTATTTCCTCCCGCTCACCTTATTCCAAACATCCTCTCTGCACACCTTGTGACTCCGTCCTTGAACCATCCCCATTCTTCCTCCACTTCTAGCTCTACTGTATCCTTCACTCCCTCCCACTCTTCTCTCAGCTTCTTCTTGTACAATTATCCTTTTCTTTCCCATTTAAGCAGCTCATTTTAAACATCTCCATACCTTTTGTCCTTTTCCTTTTTCTCCATCTATCCTCCACTCTAATCTTACCTTCCACCAAAAAATTATCTGATATCCCCCACACTCTACCCTTATAACATGTATATTCTTAACTATTCCTACTATACTTCTGATTACCACTACATAGTCTATTAACGCTTTATCTACCACCATTCCATGCACCACCGTCTCCCATGTGTACTTATGCTTGATTTTCTTCCTAAACACTGTATTTGCTACCATAAACTCTCTAGACTCATCTCCATCAACTCTCCACTACGATTTTTTCCTTTAACTCTACACCTACTGATCAGTCCATCTACTGGTTCATTTGCTACCCTAGCATTTTGGTCTCCCTATACCACTACATTGAAATTTCTCCCTAATCCCTCTATCACTCATTCACTCCGCAGGATCTTGAACCTCAGGTAATTTTTAATCCGCCAACAGTAATCCTCTCCATGTCCTTCGGTCCCTAATCCCTCTGTGCACTCATTTATATCCATCCAAAAAACCTCCCTTTCCTCTACACTATTCTCACTACCAGGCCCATATGCACTTACAAAAATCCACATCTCCCTTCCCAGTTTCACCTTCATCCACATTAAACTTGAAGAAACCTTCCACTCCACTACATGCTTACCTATCTTTTTACTTACTAGTATAGGCAACCCTTCTCTCCCTCGTCCTCTCTTCACTCCTGAGATCCTCCCAAGTACACTCCCAAACTCAAACTCACCCCTCACTTTCAACTTAGTTTCACCCAATGTCAAAACATTCATCTTTCTTCTCATAAACATACTCCCTATCTCTTCCCTTTTACTCTCATCTGTACCACATTCACGTACATTAAAAGACCCACACCTTAGGGTATTGTTTGGAAAACTCCTCTCAGACCTTTTTTTTTCTAGGATACCACCAACACTACCACCACCACCATCTCCATCATCGCTGCCACAAACACCAACACCAATGCCAACATCACCACCACAGCCACCAACAACGACAGGAACAACAACACCAGCAACATCAACAGCAGCAGCAGCAGCAGCAGCAACAACAACAACAACAACAACAACAACAACAACAACAACAACAACAACAACAACAACAACA
>NC_134807.1:42842827-42850327 GCF_046742065.1 Oratosquilla oratoria | reverse complement strand
GTGCAGTTATGGCCATTTAAAATGTTTATATTATAAGCTCGGTTGAAGGAGCCTGAAGTAAAAATCAAAGTTGCGTGATATATATCATAGAGCAATCATTTCTGTGATATTTTCATTGAGTCGCTGTGTGACTTGGTTTTGCTGGGGTAATCTTTAGCAGAAAGAGCGTTAAAAGGGAAGCATATTCTAACAATAGATGTCAGGATTATGGCGCCTCAGGCAACAACAATAACCAAGCCGACTGTAATACGTATTTTGAATAATATATTTGCTCTCTGAAATTTGAAATACTTTTATTCTTATTTCTATTCTGAATGGTCAGACCCTTCAGCTAGGTAATACACTCTGGTGAATTGGAATCATACATACATACATACATACATACATACATACATACATACATACATACATACATACATACATACATACATACATACATACATACATACATACATACATACATACATACATACATACATACATACATACATACATACATACATACATACATACATACATACATACATACATACATACATACATACATACATACATACATACATACATACATTACACACAGGAACCCACAGTCGGAGAAAGAATAAACTTCGAATAAAGAAAAATCCTATATTTCGAAGTTTATTCTTTCTCCGACTGTGGGTTCCTGTGTGTAATTTACAAATGTGCTACTACATTTCTGTTTAGACATACATACATACATACATACATACATACATACATATATACATACAGACATACATACGTACATGCATACATACATACATACATACATACATACATACATACATACATACATACATACATACATACATACATACATACATACATACATACATACATACATACATACATACATACATACATACACACACACATACATACATGCATACATATATACAAACCAAGGACTACTATTACACAGGACGTGCGCACCCAGATCCCTGGGTCCGCTAGCGGAGGCCATTGCTTTCTTTGTAACCTAACATTCTATATTGGACAAATATATCAAAACTAGAAACCTAACACTGTATACAGGACAAATATATCATACATACATACATACATATACCAAGGCTTTTCCCCTCTTACAAGGGAGGTAGCCAAAAAGGAAAAGGCATAAAATCATTCCCACCCATTCCATCCCTGAATACACTCCACACCCCTCCACCCTCCCTCTTATCTTAGCACCTCCTGGATGACGGGTCATCCCTGCACCTTGTCCACTGCCCTGGGTCAGAAGCAGTGTCGCAAGACACAGCACATCCACAGCAAGGCCGCTTTATTAAATCAGCGACCCCCCTCTCCGTCCCCCCATTGCATAAAAGGAGAAGACGGGGAGAAATCCCTTCGGGCTGCGTCAAATTTTGCTCACACATACTACCTCACCCCCCATCCCCCAGCCCATTCCACCTCATGCATCACAACATCATCCATATACAACCATTCTCCATTCACCCCTGTCTTCTGTCCTCTCCCGTCCTTCCTCAACAGACATTCCCCTCTTCCCCAAAGCCCCCTTCACCCCATCCATCCACCTCATCCTAAGACGTCCCCTCATGTTCACTCCCTCCACATCTGCCTTCCATACCTCTTTTACTAGTCTTTCTTCACTCATTCTTTCCATGTGTCCAAACCATCCTAATACTCTTTCATCACCCCTATCTCCCAACTCCCTTTCCACCCCTGTTCCCCTCCTCACCTCCTCATTTCTCACTCTATCTAGCCTAGTAACCCCCATCATACTTCTCAGACACTTCATCTCAAACACATTCAAACTCCTTCTATCTTCCTCTCTTATGTTCCATGTTTCTGCCCCATACAGTGCTGTTGGCACAATCACTCCTTCATACAGTCTTCTCTTAGCATCCATTCCCAAATGTCTATTCCTCATTACACTCTTTAATCCACCAAGGCATTTACTCGCTTTTCTCAATCTACATTCTACCTCCACCTTCACTCCACCTTTCCCTGCCACATTTGCACCCAAGTATCTAAAACTATCCACTTCCTCCAGTCGCTCTCCCTTAATGCTCACTTCCAGTCTACTGCCACTTTCACCCCTTGTACATCTCATCACCTTACTTTTACCCAGAAATATATCAACTATTGACTTATTCAATGCAGTATAAGTTAATATAAACTTTTATAGTGAAATAAAACACTATTTTTAAGGCACTGTTATGCTTTGAAATGCCAATTTTAGCCGGACTTAACAGGTATTATTGTATGAGGTTAGTGGACACCAGGGTTGGCGATTTTTTTTTTTTTTTTATCTTTTTAAAAAATATAAAAAATCGATTTTTTTTTATCTAAATCAGATTTATTTGATTTAAATAGATTTTTTTTTTATAGATTTTAAATATTGTGGGATTGCTATCTGATATGCGATCTGATTGCTAAAGGACATTTTTAGCATATCAATATAAGGAGCAGTGTTATAAAGACTTGCCACAATTATACAAGGAACGGTATAAGCAGTATGTGAGGACAGTATGCTCAGGTTCACTCGATTCCTTCAAGAGTTTTCTCATTTTGGTGACATTTGCTGCATTGTCTGTCACAATACGTCCAATGTGACAACCAAAATCTTGTTCAGCCTTCTTGATCGAATTTTGTACAAGTTGTAGAAGATATTCAGCAGTGTGAGGTTTCCCTGATGTGTCTATTGTGTCAACTAAATAAATCTGACCAGTGGATGTTGTTAGAGTGACATATTATGGGTTCATTATGGATGTTAGACCACCCATCAATTGAAAGACATACAGTTTCATTATTCAGGTCATCTGCACACTTTTTATATTCCTTTTCATACACAAGATCCAAGTACTTATCAACAATATCTTTTCTGGATGGAGGAATATAACCTGGCCTCAGGTTCTGAACCATCTTGAGAAACTGAGGATGCTGAACAAGACGAAATGGTGAATTTGTAGCAAATATAATTCTTGCAACTTCTTTGTCGAGATTTCCCTTTTGAGAGGCAGAAGTTTTTATGATAAATCTGTCCAGAGATGTTGATGACTTTCTTTTAGCTGAAAATGATTTAGCAGAAGTGGCGCCTGTGGAGGAGTCTGATAGTGACCTTTTTAATAGCGGAGTCAGGTTTGCAGATAATTCAAATGGAGCCGATGATGAAGGGATTGAAGCTGTTGATACAGATCCTGAAATGGAAACAGAAAATTTTAGCATATTGCATAATTTATAAATGAATAAATAAATGAATGAATACAGCGTGATTTAGGCTACTTTTGAGTACAGTAGTTATTTTCTTAGATAATGATCATATTCACACAAGCCACTAAATTATTTGGAAATAATTAACAGGATATGAAATAGGTGGGCTTGGAATTCAGTCCTCACAGGATTCAGTCCACTTTTAAATTCACTAAAAATAATGGGTTAGTTGGGTTAGGTTAGGCTAAATCCCTTTGGGCTGAATACCAATGGATCCTATGAAATATATTACACAATGTTGAATGAAATGAATAACAATCATCTAGGTCCCAAAGTTGAGTGGATACAGTATATTAGTGATATAGTCATTAGCCAAATTTAGAAGTAATGAAGTTGAAGTATCATCTCTTTAGGCCTTCACATTTTTATTGCACATGCTCTCCATTGCTCACCAAATTTATATAGTTGCGTATGAAAAGGGAGAAATGCACACGATATAAGTAAAATTATTTACCTGGGTCATCAATTTCTTCTTCTATATGATGTGGCTGACCTTGGCATTTATCTCTGTAAGATTTTAATCTTGACACAATGCCCTGTAGTTCCTGGCTGCAGTCTTTGCATTTAGCTCGGTACCCTTTGCCAGAAGTTGTTGGTAGTTTTTCATAATAATTCCAGACAGGATAATTTTTTCTGCCTGAAGGAACCACTCTGCCAGGTCCAGAAGACATCCTTCCTGGTTGATTCCAAAACAGCAACTGACTCAGTGAGAAGCTGGTTACCATCAACAAGGTTCAACAAGAATCTTGTTGAAACTTGTTGTGGGCTACACAGTGATATATATACTACATGTAGGCTTATACCGTTCCTTGCATACTTGTGCCAAGTCTCTATAACACTGCTCTTTATATTGATATGCTAAAAATGTCCTATAGCAATCAGATTGCATATCAGATAGCAATCCCACAATATTGAAAATCTATAATTTTTTTTATTTAAATCAAATAAATCTGATTTAAATAAAAAATCAATTTTCTAATATTTTCTAATAGATAATAATAATAATAATAATAATAATAAAAAATCGCCAACCCTGGTGTCCACTAACCTCATACAATAATACCTCTTAAGTCCGGCTAAAATTGGCATTTCAAAGCATAACAGTGCCTTAAAAATAGTGTCTTATTTCACTATAAAAGTTTATATTAACTTATACTGCATTGAATAAGCCAATAGTTGATATATTTGTCCTATATACAATGTTCGGTTTCTAGTTTTGATATATTTGTCCAATATAAAATGTTAGGTTACAAAGAAAGCAATGGCCTCCGCTAGCAGGCCCAAGGATCTTGGTGCGCACGTCCTGTGTAATAGTAGTCATTGATACACACACACACACACACACACACACACACACACACACACACACACACACACACACACACACACACACACACACACACACACACACACACACACACACACACACACACACACACACACACACACACACACACACGCACACACGCACACACACACACACACACAGATACACACACGCACACACACACACACACACACACACACACACAACACACACACACACACACACACACACACACACACACACACACACACACACACACACACACACACACACACACACACACACACACACACACACACACACACACACACACACACACACACACAGACACACACACACACACACACACACACACACACACACACACACACACACACACACACACACATACACACACACACACATAGATACACACACACACACACACACACACACACACACACACACACACACACACACACACACACACACACACACACACACACACGCACACACACACACACACACACACACACACACACACACACACACACACACACACACACACACGCACACACACACACACACACACACACACACACACACACACACACACACACGCACACACACACGCACTCACACACACACACACACACACACACACGCACACACACACACACACACACACACACACACACACACACACACACACACACACACACACACACACACACACACACACACACACACACACACACACACACACACACACACACACACCACACATCTAACATGACAGACTATTGGGCAAAGATGAGCTTCAGATTTATTTCCCTGAAGGAATTGTCTGTCGGAATGATAGGCAGGGCTTAGTCTTGGTTCCTCTAATCCCGGATGACTCTTCTGGTAAAAATGAATAAGTAAATATATAAATAAATAAATAGATAAATAAATAAATAAATAAAAATGAAAAAATAAATAGATGAATAAATAAATAGATAAATAAATAAACAAATAAATAAATGAATAAATAAATAAATAAATAAATGAATAGATAAATAAATAAATAAATAGATAAATAAATAAATAAATAAATGAATAAATAGATAAGTAAATAGATAGATAAATAAATAAATAAATGAATACATAAACAAATAAATAAATAAGTAAAGAGAAATAGATAGATAAATCTGTCATCTGTTGTTGAAGACATTGTGTATGGTACAACAGGCGCTCATTGAAGATAATGGTATTAATCACAATGACAAAACACTCGCACAGATCTTCAAAATCAGCGTAGTGTTCTCTGAACAGGCAACCTAGTAAGGGAGGTTAAGAAAATGTCCGAAATTTCATGGTACAAAACGGAGTTCATTGAACACATCCTGAAACGTGACGTCATCGTTTTCAGATTTAATTCTTTAGATCAGAAATGGTTCTTCATGATCTCTGTTTCATACATTTGTAAGAAGAACAGAGTAACTACAGAATTTCACGTGAGCGCATGATAAATTCTGCTTCTAGAAAAGTAGAAATAAATCTATTTTCCATGGGTTTTTGTCAGCCTATTCTATTCAAGCATAAAATATCTTTTTGTCCTTTTGAGGGCTAAACATCAGGAGCTCTCAGAGACCATGAAGTTCTTCCTTCCCCGTGGCTGAGGTCTCCGCGGATGAGGTGGCCGCGGATGAAGTCGCCGCGGGTTCCTCTGCGTGGCACGAAGTGGCCGAGGCCTTCATGATCCCAGGGCCTTGGGCGGCACTCAACTTGCAAAGAGGGCCGAGATGTGGCTTGCCACTGATGGATCAAAAGGACCCGAGCTTGCAACGAACGTCGACCGCCTCGGGCAAGGGGCTGGATTTAGGTCGACCGTTTGGGAGGAATAGGGATGCTGAGAAGACTACTTAATGGAATACGACGGAAGTGCAAACCAGTGATTGGCCTGTCGGGCCATGATATGGACCCACGGATAATAATGATAAAGAAATCGCGATAGTTGAGATCCTTACAAAATTTAATAGGGATATATAGGAAGTCTTCTTATGGAATACGATGTAGGTACAAACCAGTGATTACCTCCCCTTCATTCCCCCTCAAAAAGAAGAAGAAGAAGAAAAAAAACGAAAGATGAACCTCGCGCAAAGCTTAAAAAAATCCTTCGCTCGAAAGAAATACATTCAGAGAAAAAAATTGAGTGTTGCTATTCATCCGAATTCACCCGATGAAAGGTATTGAGAACCCTGTGAAATGCAAAATAGAGCGAACATCGATAACTTTACTTCGTATTTCTCGGACTTTTTTGCCACCATAATACAGGTATTCTTATCCATGGCAAATCATTTATTTGTTTTTGCTGTCTTGATGCTATACATTGCCATATTCTACTGTACACTATATACTCGTCGTTTACGATTTCCAATTTGTGTCTATAGTTTCTCTCATGTAGATTTTTTTTTTATTATTCATTTACTGTTTAATATCTGGAGAGCGAATCACTCTTCTCAATTAAAAATGATCTTTATAGTTTTCTATAGTTTGATTTCTGGAGTAACTTTTAAGTCAAGTGGGGATAATGTTAATTAGTATTAGGATACAATTTTTTTTATAATCTATTTCCTATAATGTTATTGAATCATGGTTCAAGTATTCGGCGTTCATACCACGTATATCTAGTTTGACTGTTATTAATGGCATAAATAAAGTCAGGATATCATATTCTTTAGTTATTGTTGGTTTGGTAAAAAGGCATTTATGGTATAAGTTAGTAGAATGCTGACCAATTTTATAACTTTCAAATCAACCATTTCTATCATCCTTAAATCTCTCCTTTACCAATCCTAGGTTTTTCAACCCTTGACTAACTAAACCAATATATGAAACATAAGATAATAAACAACAGTAACAAAAGAATCTCCATATAGATAGAAGCGCTGGTAAAC
>NC_134807.1:42832827-42835327 GCF_046742065.1 Oratosquilla oratoria | reverse complement strand
AGGCTGTGAGGCTCTAATGTCGACCTGACCCGTTCGCGGCAGCGGACGTTTGGGCTACTACTTTTTTCATAATAAAATTGTCTAGTTTATACATACCATGACTTAAATTTAAGTTATTGACAAATTTATCTTCGATATGACTTATTTTAAACAATTTCTTTAGCACCCTCCCAATTTATGCAATGATTAAAATCCCTTAGGTGAATGAATAATGCATTAGAAATTTGCCCACTCTTGACGCTATACTGATGTTGTTTTAACTTGACAGTTTAATCAAAGACAGTAACTGGACCAAACATGCAAATTCAAATTTTGTGATTAATTTGTCCGACAAACCCTTAAGTGATGGGTTATGGACTTAGTTTTGCCACATCCAAACAGGTGGATAGTGTTAGTATAGCCAATACCTTTTGTAATCTGGAAAAATTTGGTGATGTATCCAGTGATGACAATGACATTTGCAAAGGTTTTGTGTATAATTCTTTGTCTAACTCTAACCAGCCCACTTGCCCTAAACGTTTTCTCAAAGAGTACAACAATGTAAAGAATGACAAAGAATTGCATGTTACTAAAGCAGATAAGAGTAATAGTGTTGTAATATTGAATAAGAACGATTACATTGACAAAATGGAAACTTTATTGAGTGATGAAAACACATACACTAAGTTAAAGAAAAATCCTTTAGAGTCCGTCAACAACAAATTTATATATGTCAAGTAATCAAGTCAGCTATGCTGATTCCAATACTGAACAACGTCCAGTTTCATAGCATTCCATGATTTACAATAAGCGCCAACCATTGCCACGTCACTTCTGTAAACTTCTCAAACTCGTATTTACACCTTCTATCTGGTCTTACTCTTCCACGCTTCCCATCTCGCTGCGCCAACTCAGAAACACACTTGCTCCATCGCTCATAAGTAGTTCGCACTAATTTACTTGCACAGTTTCCCTTCCTCTCTTTCACCGCATCCACAATATCTTTCAATCTAGTTTGTTCTCTCATCTAATTTGCTCTCCTTAGATCTCTCAGCGTTATTCCCATCATTGATCTCTCCATTCTCCTCTGTGCAGTCCTTAGCTTTGTCTCCATCGCCTTCGTCAGTTTCTAATTCTCATACCCGTAGATTGTTGCTGGCAGAATGCATTGATTGAAAACCTTACGTTTCAAACATAAAAGTAGAGAGCTTCTCGGGATTTTATTATACTTACCAAACACTTTCCACCCAATTGTAATACGTCTTTTTATTTCATTGTCATGATATTTTGTCACTTTCACCATCTGCCCTAAAGAGTTATACTCTTCAACTTCTTCAACTTCCTCAACTTCCTTCGATTATAATCTCTTTACTTTGAACTTTCGTGTTGAACATTACTTTGGATCTCCTCTATTCGTTTTTAAACCTACTTTGAGACTTTCCTTGTTCAGATCACTCAGCACATCTTGCAAGTCTTCTGCTCTTTCGGAAATAAGAATAATGTAATCCGCAATCTTTAGGTGTTTCAAATATTCGCTATTAATCTTCAAACCTTTCTCTTGCCAACTCAACGTTCTGAAAAATTCTTCGAAGCAAGCTGCAAATAATTTTGGTGAAATGGTATCGCCTTGCCGAACTCCTTTCTCGATTTTGATATTTTCTTTATCTCTCTGTAGTCAAATTACAACGGCATAAATCTTTTCTAGAACCCTTACGATCTGTTCGTTTGTACCCTGCTTGTGTAGCGAGTTTAATATTGCTATTTGTTTTACCGAGTCAAAGGCCTTCTCGTAATCTACAAAAGCTAAACAAAGAGGTATATTGTATTGTGTTGTTTTCTCAATTAGTTAGTTTATCACCTACAAATGGTCTAGAGTCAACTATCCGCTTCTAAACCCTACCTATTTTCTCGGTTGTTTTCCATCTAAAACTTGACTTACTGTATGTGTAATGGTCTTGGAGAGCATATTATATTTTTGACGTTTCTTCCTCAGGGGTACCATCAGAATTACATCTGTAACAGTTATTTGACAATAGTAAAATATTACTAATATTAAATGACAGTAGGCAGTTGAACAATATGCGTCACTCAGGTCAGGTCAAAGTGGGGTAGCTGCTTCAAACAGTGAGATGGCGAGTGGTTGTGATTTAGGGAGTAGCACCAAAGTGGTACAATCTCTATGTAGTAGAATTGTAGACTTAGATAAGACTGTTGAGGGCATTAAAGAACAGAATCGAGTTCTTCGCTTGAAGGACAAAACACAAACAATCCATGTTTAGAACTTGGGTGAAAAAAAAAAAAAAGACGGAGAGATGGTAAACAAGCCCTCACCAGGCCCACTTTAATGCAGAAATTCTTTCCAAGCTTTCGTGTTTCTACAAGAAGAAAAAACGAAGATGCAAGAGAAGAAGGGTAAGGTAGTTGCTAGATCCCTGCCCACAGGTAAGATTTTGGTTATAGGGTATAGCCAGGTGAGATATTTAGATAGGGCTTTCTGCGACAAAAATAGAAAGCATAGGAT
>NC_134807.1:42817827-42822827 GCF_046742065.1 Oratosquilla oratoria | reverse complement strand
ATATATATATATATATATACATATACATACATACATATATATATATATACATATATATACATACATATATATATTTATATATATACAAGCACCCGGCTGCGCCGGCCCTGGCTACGCCAGGGGTACTTGGCCAGCGGCGCTGCTCGCTGCGCTCACGGGCGCTTACGCGCCCGAGGGCTCCGCCCCATGTTTAATACAATACAGTTTTATTTATACTATTTACTCCTTCACAATATTTACATCTGCACCGCATTTTCTCTTCTTTTTCGGAGGACTGTTCTCATCTTCTTCATCACTGCTGATAATCTTGTAAAGCAATTCTTTGATGGTTTCCAGCTGTGACGTCACGGCAAGGGAGACGGCTGATTGGCTGTGAGTGGGACGAAAAAATAAAATTCTCCAAAATGTTTCAATGTCACGACGTCCCTAACCGAGTTGAATGGGGATCCGGCAAAAAGGTTACAATGATGGACCCCGTGACATGGGCCATCCCTGTAAGGGTATAAATCGCATATACGCGGTCGTGGGACTCGAGCGGATCTTTGGGACTCAAGCGGATCTAGAGGACTCGAGCGGATCTTTGGGACTCGAACGGATCTAGAGGACTCAAGCGGATCTTTGGGACTCGAGCGGATCTAGAGGACTCGAGCAGATCTTTGGGACTCGAGCGGATCTTGAGGGCTCGAGCGGATCTCTGGAACTCGAGCGGATCTTGAGGACTCCAGCGGATCTACGGGGCTTCACCAAAATATATACTAAAAACACGTGGGCGTAAGTCAAAATAAAAATATTCTTCTAAAAAACGAAAATGATGAAAATGACGAAAATAAAAGAGGTGAATAATTTACAGTTGTTTATTTTATAGCCTTTGTTTGGAGGTGGTGCGCCGCAAGCCAAGCCCCCCCCAGCGCAGCCAGGCTGGAAACATTGTACTATGCTCTGATTTCAACATCTGAAGTTGTTTACAGTTTTTCAACACTACATTTTTAATTATCTTCTTAGTGTTTATCACCCATTTCCAAAAATGTCTCTGTCTTCGTTTCTTAGCAGCAAAAGACTCCGGCATCTTTACACCGCGCCACTGCCCACAGGTGTCCCCAAAGTACCATGGACCCCGCCCCCCTGGCCAAGAATATTTTTATAGATACTTAGATATATATATACATACATATATACATACATATATATACATATATATATATATATATACATATATATATATATATATACATATATATATATAGATACATATATATATACATACATATATATACATACATACATATATATACATATTACAAAGGATTACAAAGGCGGAGCATGCCGACAGGAGACCTTTTGATCCATATCTAGGTCGGATGCAAAAAAAAAAAAAAAAAAAAAAAAAAATCATATTAATAATAAAATAATAAATAAAAACTATAATAATGTAAATAAAAAATAAAATACATAAATAAATGCATAGGTATAGTTAAAATAATAAACAAACAGGTAAATAGTAAATAATAATAAATTGACACATAACTAATAATAAATGAAAATCAGACAGACAAATGATAACAAAACAAAAACAAATAATATAAGATAAATTATAATCATTACAGCATCTTACTTAGGTATTTATCTAAATGATTCTTAAAGCTTCGAACTGAGCTACATTGCACTACCTGTGCAGGAAGTTTATTCCATTCATTAACTACACGGTTGGCAAAGTTGTTTCTACCTACTTCCAAATTGAATCTATTTCCGGACAGTTTGAGACCATTGTTTCTTGTCTGATTCTCATTCAATGTGAAAATTTTGTCACTTTTGATGTTGTTAATTCCCTTTAGAATCTTAAAGACCTGTATCAAGTCACCTCTGAGTCTACGCTTTTTTAGGGAAAACAGATTCATGTGCTTTAGTCGATTTTCGTATGATTTATTTTTGATATTCGGAATCAGTTTTGTGGCTCGCCGTTGTACTTTTTCCAGTCTGTCAATGTCTTTAATGAGATTCGGTGACCATACGAAAACAGCATATTCCAAATGTGGACGAACTAACGATTTATATAGCTTGTTAATGAGTGATGGACTTTTGAAATCAAAAGATCGCGCAATCAGTCCCAGAATCTTATTTGCTTTCTCAGAGGCTGAAATACTGTACACTGCTTGGATGATTTGAGGTCGTTACTGATAATTACGCCGAGATCTTTTTCACTATCCACTTTTGTTAACGAATTTCCAAATAACTTGTAATCGTACTTACTATTATTTTTACCCATGTGCATTACCTTGCATTTACTTGTGTTAAATTTCATTAGCCACTTTTCAGATCATTGCTGTAATTTATCTAAATCTTCTTGAATATCTAATTGGTTTGAGTGATCATTTGCCACTCCGCACAGTTTTGTATCATCAGCAAATTTGGAAACAGTAGATTTTAGTCCATGGTCTATATAATTTATATATACTATGAATAGAAGTGGCCCAAGAACGGAACCCTGAGGAACTCCACTTGCAACACTTTTCCATCCAGAAGTTTTTCCATTTAAAACAACTCTCTGTTTTCGACCATTCAACCAATTACTAGTCCAACCTAATAGGCTACCACTTATTCCATGCAAAGCTAATTTAGTAAGTAGTCTTTCGTGTGGGACGGTATCAAAAGCTTTTGCAAAGTCTAGATATATTAAATCTATATTGTTTCTTTTGTCATAATTCGAGATAACTGTGTTGTAGAATTCGAGTAAGTTAGTCACGCAAGAACGTTTCAGTCTGAAACCATGCTGGCTATCATTTATCAAACGGTTACTTTCTAAATGATGTTCGATAGCATCTCTGATGATAGTTTCCATTATTTTTCCTACGATTGAAGTCAAACTTATAGGCCTATAGTTATTTGGTTTCTTTTTGTCACCTTTTTTGAATATGGGAGTAACGTTAGCTAGCTTCCATTCTCTTGGGACATCTCCGGATATGATGAATTTCTTGAAAATAATTTCTAATGGAACAACAATCTCATTTTTCATTTCCTTTAAGATTCTTGGATGCCAACCGTCAGGCCCTGGTGTTTTATTAACTTTGAGTTTGTCTATACACCTTTTAATTTTTTCTTTTGTTATATTTACCGTAGTAAATATAACAAAATGTATATATATTTATATATATATATATATATATATATATATATATATATATACATATATATACATATAAATATAACTAAATGTATATATATATATATATATATATATATATATATATATACATATGTACAACACGAAATTTTTAGCCACACACACACCAAGACCCTTGAAGATTACCTATCCTGGAGGCCCTTTACATAAAAGATCTTTCCCCGAATCTGCAAGCTTTACCCACTACGGTGCTGGAGCGCAAACTGATGACGTCACGCACCTCTAAGCCAATGGGAGAACAGACCGTGCCTAACCCGCAGCAATCCAGTCAATCACCATCCACCTTCTTCTCATCTAACCCACATTACCGGGTATAAAAGTTGCTGATCTTCATAGAATCTCCATTACTTCAACTGCCACTGAAGAAGCACCAGAAGGTGCGAAAACGTGTTTTTTGCTTTCGAATATTTCTATTTCATGGCAGACGATGAATTACTCGGACTCCTGCATATGGAAAATAAAATTGCTTTACGAAAGAGAGAGAAGATTGACAAAAAGCTTTGTCACAGTAAGCTTGCCATTTCATTCAATGAAATATATATATATATATATATATATATATATGTATATGTATGTATATATATATGTATATATAAATGTATATATATATATATATATATGTATATATATGTATATATATATATATACATGTATATCTATACTTATGTGTATATATGTTATTTATTCAGTCGGGCCTTATTCTACGATTTTTTTCCCTATTGTGTTTAACCTTTGAATGGCTCTCCATTTCTGGCCGAGACAGCTGCTGCTATTTGCTGATCTCCTCTGGACAGGCGGCTGGGACACATTCCCTGCTGACTTTTTGCTATTGTCGAGACAAGTTGGATGGACGAAATGTTGGCGGAGATGGTGACAGTCTCTGTCTAGCGAGAGACAGTGTTGATAGTGCTCTCGATAGTTAAAGTTCGGGGAGTATTGGGAGAGCTGAAACAGTGATGTCAGAACAGTGCTGGCAGGGTCTATGAAACGTATATTTTTTGTGCTTAAAGTGTTGGTAGAAACGAAAGATTATTTTCAGAGTTAGAAACGCGTTCCAAAACTGATCTAACTCTTTTGTGAAGTGTGTTAGCCCCCTTCGGTGTAGATTCTACGGTGTCTACAAACACTAGTTGATTTTATTCAACCCGGGGGGGGGGCACTGGTGGCTTAATAGGAAGTGTGCTAGTCTCGCATTCACTTGGTTGAGGGTTCGAATCTAACGCTCTTCCCGATTCCCAGCAGTGACTGTTAATCACCTGCCACAACAGTCCCCATAGTGCATATGACAAAGGTGAGGGCTTCGAACGCAGCTACTTAGCGCCTCCTGGCGTAGGTTCTTTACCAGGGGTCTCCAGTACAGAGAACGGAAACCGCCTCTGGCCATAAACCTGAGGACTTTATTCAGATGAGGGCAAAACATCATAATAAGGGCATAAGAGGTATCTAAACCCTTCTAATACGATGGCGTACTTTATAGACGTTGTTCTGCCTAACACCAGACAATCATATGTAACCACATAAGGCAACACTCACGCACCATCATAATTCATACTCACCTCACGTGTTCAGGCATGTGACATATCGTAATGGTTAGTAATGGTATATGGATACATTGCCTCCCCGACCTGGGTTAAGGTTGAGACGACGGGGGGTTGGCATACAATTGCAAGAGATAGGATAATGTGTTACGTCGCTAGTGGGAGACATTGACTTGTAAAGATCATTATTGGCTTGAATTAATTCTAGCAAAGGGAGGGGATTTACGTACATTATCATATCCTGGTATGTATTCAGTGAGATGCTTAGTTCCGTTTTCATTGTG
>NC_134807.1:42795327-42797827 GCF_046742065.1 Oratosquilla oratoria | reverse complement strand
TATCTTCAGTATTTTCCAATCATTTCCATGGTGCCTTCTTAGTAATAAAAGAATAATAGGTTCTATTGATAAACCCTTTGTTTCTGAGATTCACCTTTTCTCTTATTGTGGCTAGAGCCAGGCTATTTCATTCATCTGTAAAAGGATTAGAGGCTCCATTGTTAAACTATATTGTCCTGGGTTTCACGTCTTATTCTATTTTAGCTGGAGCAAGGCAGTTTTATTATCATATGCAAGTCGAGATGAAAAGTTAAAGTCAACCCTAACAATGTAAATTTTTTATTCATATATGTGACATACCTTGCCTGAGTCGTGAAGTGGTTGACCTCTTCAGTGGCTATGTGGTGTCAGCCAGAAGAACTATTAAGTAAACTGCCGAATTGAAGTAGCTATCAAAAATAGCTTTAATTCTGTGATCTAGAGTATTTTGAAAAAAAAAAAGATCAGCCGTTGTCAGTTATAGCGGTAACCAAAGGATAAACCCCTAAGTTAGCCTTTACTTCAGTGCGACGCATTCTAGATGGCTTGTTGCCGCTCATACCAGGCGTATCTCCTCGGTTAAGAGCCAGTCTTGTAGCTGAGGTCACCTCAATCCAATTAAAAGAAGCAAAAGCTCAAAGACGACCCTTGAATTGAATTAGCTTGTTCTTTTAAACTCAACTTATGCAGTGTTTAAAAACAAAGGCATAAAGGTAGGACGACACTTTTTGAGTGCTAATTTTCATATTTTTGTTGAATTACTGAATGGTGATTACTCAATTGGTTCATGAACGATCCACGACGACCCTTAAACAAATTCCGTTCAGTTTGTATTTCCGTTTTTATTCCACTCGAAAAGGCTTTCAGGAGGAAAAAGAGTGAACAGAACTTGGCTTTTAGCCCCTTTTTGCATCCCCTCCCTTTCTAGTGGGATTTGAATCTATTTATCAATCACGAAACTCACTCACTGCTCCTGACTCACCTTCCGACAGACACCTTCCGTAGAGCTTGAATCTCTCATTTGTCCTGAATCTTTCACTGTGGGGAAGTAGGAGCACTCGGCTGAATAAAACGACTTGGACGTAGTCGCAATTTTGATTCGTGAGTGGTAATGAAAGTTAGGTTTGACATTTTTGCTGATAAGAGGTTTCTTTCTTTAGACTAAAAAATTATATGTGAACAGAAGGAGTATTTTTTTTAGATTACTTTGATTAATTTTGGTTACTTTCATTCCGATTGATTACTCAGAGCAATACCATGTAGTTTCTCATATTTTGTGTTACCTTGACCCAGTGAAAAAGAAAAAAAGTTTCCAGGTCTTTCTCGCCCTTCTGTTGGGGCCATACGTGTCCCGTTGTTCAATATTATGCAAATCGGGGACTTGCTCCATCTCGCTTCGGGACGGTTCGACCACAGCGATGTCCCCCACACTGCATGAGAAGCACTTCATCTGTTCCTGACCTCGCCAGATGGATCAGACTGATGGGGACCGCTTAGCCAGAAAAGTTCAGCTGTGGTGGTGGTGTGTGGTGGCGTTGGTGGTGTTTGTGGTATTGGTGATAAGTGTAGTTGGTGGTTTGTATTGATGATGGGTGATAGTGGCAGTCGAGGATGTTGCTTGTTATGATGATATGGTAGTGGTAATGGTGGGAAGTATAGGAGGTGGAAGTATAGGTAGTGGTAGTAGAAGGTGGTGCTCGTGATGGTGGTAGGGTTGTAGTATTAATGGGAAGTGTGGGTGGTGGTTGTGTTGATGATGTGTAATAGCGGTAGTAGATGGTGTTGGTGGTATAGATGATAGTGGGGTGGTGGTAGTAATGATACCAATTCTCTCTGGTGGTATATAGAGACATAATCGTGGTGGAAATTGGGGGGAGGAGGTTGGGCAAAGTTAGACAGGGTGAACAGAAACTGAGAGACAAATCAAACAGAGGAGTAGAGGAATACAAAGTCTCAAACTCTCAGAAGAGCTGCGGTCAGTGAATTCGTCATCATGACTGGTGGTACGTGTAGGCACTGTGTCGGTGAAGGTGTAAGAGAGACCAGGAGGAGGGTGAGAAGCGAGAAAGAAAACTTTGGGACAAAGTTCGAAGGAAGATTAAGATTCTTAATCCTCAAGCCAACCGTGGAGGTGTGGTGACTCAAGCCGCAGGCTGTTGGCAAAGATATAAAGGACACTGAGAGCTGCGTGGAGGAAATATCAAGAGGAGCAGAACTAAACACTGCGCCAACGGCTATAGATGGCCTATGGTCCTTTGGTCAGAGTGAAGTATCTGGACAGTATGTTGGTGACAGTGGAGCAGAGGTGGAGAGAAGAGAGAGAGGGACAAGATCTTAAAAGAAATGTATCAGATTAAGAATGGCACTAGGAGACCTTAAGTAGAAGGGGTTAGCTTATCTTTATTTCCAACAATTGGACCCAATGTGGTGGTATGGTGATAATACTGGGGGTGGTGATGGTTCCGACAGTAGAATTTGTGGTGCTGGTGATGAGAGTAGTGATGGTGATGGCCGTGGTGGT
>NC_134807.1:42757827-42780327 GCF_046742065.1 Oratosquilla oratoria | reverse complement strand
TTAATATATTGGGCCAATATTTTAGAGGAGTATCCTCTCACAGCCAGCAGCTCAAAATGGGGAGACAGCAAAATGAATTATGTCCAAAGGCGCGAGCAGCTGCAAGTGCCGCATCATATATGGTTAGCTACACTATCTCGTTAGTCCGAGCAGGAATAGTGTCGTGCATAGCCTTCATTTTCAACTCCTGCTGGACGATTTTCTTCATACGACGAAAACTCTTTTACTACTGAAAGAGTCTGAAAGGAATTCATTAATGTCATATCATAACTGTTCAATTTCTACATCCCCTGTGAAATTGCCGCCCCCTCTGTGAAATTCATACCCAACTCCAGTAAAATACCGGTACCTTCTCCCGACTAATATATCATCTCATAGATTACCCCCATCTGTGCAGTACGTTTTACTCTGGAATATTTTTTCCATGAAATATCTACAACATGCCATACCTTCCCCTTCAGCAATATATCTTCGTTAGATACCGCACCTTTCTGTGTAGTAGATCGCTTCGTTCAAAACACCATTGTAGAGTATACCCCTCTCCCGTGTCACACCTTTCACTGCTGGAATGCCTCTCGGTATGCAGTGCCTTAGCCCCATGAATTATCTATACCCATCACAATACCGTTTTCATTAAACACCTCCCATAATATCTTGTAATTCCTTACGTCTGTCACGAAATGACCGTCCAGATACATTAGCTGATTTCCGTGAAACGTCACACTTTCATATAAAAAGTTTAAAAACACCTAACTGTACATATATATATATATATATATATATATATATATATATGTAATGTATATATGTATATATATATATATATATATATATATATGTGTGTGTGTGTGTGTATGTATATATATATATATATACATATATGTTGAGACATTCTGACAGGATGACGTCATATATATATATATATATATATATATATACTGTAAATATATATATATATATATATATATATATATATATATATATATATACCCCAATACACACAGAAGCATACACTGGTGTTAAATTGATCTACCGAGAGAAAATACAACAAAATAAAAACAATGTTTTTGAGCCGAAAGTCGACTCAAACGCAGAGCCCTCTGGAGGCACTACGCCGTAACTAAATGTAAACAAGGGCCTTGAAACACCACAAAGGATGATCAGATTGTACAACGAAGACCCTTTTTCTGGTGTTGATAAGTACGAGGAAGAAATTTAAGTCGAATCTTAGACATGGAAAGGAAAATGAATATCAATAGAAACTTGTGGGAGAAAGAATTCATAGAACTATGGAAAGAGATTGTAAATTTAAAGAAAAGCCTTTTCGAAACTAACAGTGAGGTATATGAAGTAAAGAAAAATTCCGAAGTAAATGATAAGCTAAGGGAATCAATAAAAGATCTAATGGAGGTTATATGTGAAAATGAAAAGATAAAAAAATCAATAATACTACCAATAGTGAGAACTTGAAAAAAGAGGTAGATCACAAAATACAGGTAATGTCTGAAAGAACTGAAGAAAACCTAGTGAGAAAGTTTTGCAGAATATTAAGAAATGGAATGAAAGCAAAGAAAGCGGAGAAGTAGCTTTTAAAGAAATAGTACAATAACAGATACAGGAAAATACAAAGGACAAAATTATTAATGTAATGAAAGAAAACGCAAATTGGGTCAGAGATACAGTGGATAAAAAAAAATGTATTGTGGTATATGGATTAAAGGAAAAACACGGTCTGGTGAGGTACATGAGAGAAAAGGCAGAAAAAAGAAATAACAATAACAGTTCTATAAGAAATACAAGATGATGACCAGGAAGTAGAGAAAGATATAAAAGAAGTGTATAGAATGGGGCAATATTCTAAAGAAATATATCGACCTCTAAAGATAAATTTAAGATCACAAATGATAGCAGAAGACATATTAGTCAAATCAAGCAAGTTAGCAAAGAGTGAACATTATAACAATATATGGACAAAAAGTTAATTGAATGTCGAGGAAATGAAAAGAGAGAAGACTTTAAGAGGCGAAGCCAAGAAAAAAATAAATAAAACGCGAAGAGAATGGAGACCGAGAGCAAGGAGTTCTATTGGAGGGTCTTAAACATAAAGTTGAGAAAATGGTACATCAAGGTAAATAAAACCAAAGAAACAGAAAACAGGATGGAGAAGAAAAAAAAAATAATAATAATGAAAAATAAATAAAAGTGGCCTATACTAACATAGACGGATTAATATCAGAAATGAATAAACTAAATGATTACCTGTCAGAAGAAAAAACAGATATAATGGGAATCGTGGAAACAAAATTAAGGGGTCCACTACCACTTAATAGTGTTGGACATGGATTATACAATTATTGGAACATAAACAGAAACAAGAAACAGGGCGGAGGAATCATGTTCTTGGCCAAGAAAAACATAAATGTGGCGAAAGGTACTGAGGGTAAAATAAGTGTGGAAATGATCGTGAAAAATAGAAAGTTTGTGGTGATTTATGTGCCCCCTAAAATGGGCTTTTAGACAGAGGGCAAGCATTGAAAATGTTAGAGGATACAAGGCATTCATTAAATTAGATACTGAAGGATGGAGATAACCTGGTATTTATGGGAGATTTTAACTGCAAATCTGTTAGGAAGAGATGACAGTGAAAGGTGGAAAGGATCTACGGGGAAATGTCTTACTAGACATGACCATAGAACATACAATGACAGAGTGGATAAATGAAAATACCAGATACAGTAGTAATAAAAAACCGTTGAGACTGGATTTAATATTTACAACAGAACATGAAATTCTGGATAAATTTGAATACAAGACACCATTTGGAAAGAGTGATCACATACTAATAGAGGTTGAATTAAAGGAAGAAATATGAATGGAGAGAAATGAGAAATATAGAAAAGGAAGATCGATGTACAACAAAATGGACTTAAGAAATTCTTTCAAAACGCTAATTGGGAAAAAATCTACATGGAAGATATAACTGTAAACTGCGCAGAGAGGAAAAAAGAAACTACGAAGAAGGCATCGTAGGAAAATGTACAGATCAACCCAAACTATTCTATAGATATGTGAGTGGTAAACTCATAAAATAAACAGGAAGTGGTGAAACTACGCCACGGAAATACAGGATACACAGAGGATCTAGAAATGGCTGAAGTCACGAAGAATGACTTCAAGTCGGTTTTTACTAGAGAAAAAGTACAGTATTGGGACGAAGGAAGTGAAGTACGGTCTCCCCCTATGAGGGAAATAACAATAGCACAAAAAGAAATAATGGATCAATTAACAAACCTTGACGTTAGGAAATCACACGGCTCTGACGGAATTGCAAATTGTATACCAAAAGAATGTAAATAACTAATTTACAAAATATACAACATAATAAGTTGCTCACTCAAAGAAGGAAAAATATCAAAAGGCTGGAAAAATGGTAAACATAGAATGGTTACAAGGTAACCTACTAAACTGGATGGAGGATTTCCTACATATTAGGAAAGAGAGAGAGGGAGAGAGAGAGAGAGAGAGAGAGAGAGAGAGAGAGAGAGAGAGAGAGAGAGAGAGAGAGAGAGAGAGAGAGAGAGAGAGAGAGAGAGAGAGAGAGAGTAAGTAGTGCTCAGATAAAAATGCTCAGATTGGGAGGAGGTGATTAGTGGAGTTCTACAGGGATCAGTATTGGCTCCAATAATATTCATTATTTATGTAAAGGACATTGATGAAAATGTGGAATGTTACATGAGCTTCTTTGCAGACGATGCTAAATTGTCGAGGAAAGTGAAAACCTTAATGAATTGTAAATCATTACAGAGACCTAAACAATGTTTGGAAATGGAGTCAGAAGTGAGAAGTAGACTTCAACATTAAGAAATGTAGCATAATGGAATTCGGAAAAGTAAATAAAGAATATCAGTACAATATACAATTGGAACAAAGGAAGTGAAGAAAATGTGATCTGAAAAAGACCTGTGAGTAATTTTCTCAAATGACTTGTCCCTGATAAACAAATAAACAAAATTGTCGGAGAATCCTACATTTTGCTTAGATCAACATAAGTGACTTTTACCTGTTTAGACGAAGAAATGGTTAAAAAGATATTAATAACATTAATAAGGCCTAGACTGGAGTATGCTGCGACACTATGGTCACCCAGTACCAAAAAGAAGATTTAGAAAATTGAAAAAATCCAGAGAGCAACACCGAAAATGGCCCCAGCACTTTCAAGCCTATCATATGGGGAGAGACTGGCTAGATTGAAATTACCGACTTTGGTACAAAGAAGAAACAGAGGCGACCTACTGACCATCTACAGAACCATGAAAAGCACGGAAGTCGGTGATAGAGAGGACTTAGTAAATTGGGACGAGAGAAACACAAGAGGGCATGAAAAAAAATATAGTTATGGAAGAGACCTGAAAAAAGTTTTCCACACATAGTGGTAGACATCTGGAACGACTCGAACAAAACAATAGTGTGTGCAAAAATCATACACGAATTTAGGAGTTAACTAAGGAAAGTGACATACAAAGACGGGACACCGCGAGCATAGCTTTCCTTCTCGTAAGATACAACTAGGTAAACAGGGCAAATAAATAAACACACACACACACACACACACACACACACACACACACACACACACACACACACACACACACACACACACACTCACACACACACACACACACACACACACACACACACACACACACACACACACACACACACACACACACACACACACACACACACACACACACACACACACACACACACACACACACACACACACACACACACACACACACACACACACACACACACAGGTAATCTAGTAAGACAGCACATCGACAGTAAGGTAGTTTCATAGTATCATCTGTACATTGCCATACTTTACTTACCCGTATCTCCTTCCTTATCTTTTCCATGCTCAACATACATTCCCCTCTTGCTCAGAGCCCTTTCATTACATCCATCCATCTCATCCTCGGTTGTCCGCTGAAGTTCTGTCCAATGACCTCTGCTTTCCAGAACTATTTTACTAATCGTTCTTCACTCATTCTGTTCATGTGTCCAAATCATCCCAAGACATTTTCTTCAGGCCTATCTACCATTTTCTTTTCCACCCCCGCTGTCCTCCTTACTTCCTTGTTTTTCAATCTATCCAACCTTGTATTCTCTACCATATATGTCAGATATTTCATCTCAAACACATTTAAACTTTTCCTCTCTGTCTCTCTTAAATTCAATGTCTCTGCCCCATACAGTACCGTCATCACCATCACCCCTTCATATAATCTCCTCTTTGCATCCATTGCAAAATGACTATTTCTCATGACATTTTTTAATGCCCCAGGGTATTTACTTGCTTCTCTCAGTCTACAATTAACCTCCACCTCCACTCATCACTTTCTGCCACATGCGACCCCAAATACCTAAAACTATCCAGTTCCTCCAGCCTCTCTCCTTTCAGACTTCTAACTCACTGTTATCCTCTCCCCTTGTACATCTCATCACTTTACTTTTATCCACATTTACCCTCAACTTTCTCCTATCGCATATCTTCCCAAACTCCATCATTAACTCCCTTAATGCCCTCCTCTGACCCTGCCACAAGCGCACTTTCGTCAGATAGCAACAATTGGCTCTCCTCCCAATTTTCTCCATTTTCTTTAACCATTTCCATTCCCCTGCTCATTACCCTCGTCTTTACCCCTTGCACCACCCCATCCATGTACACATTGAACAGCCACGACGCCATGAAACATTCCCAACGTAGTCCCACCTTTACCTCAAACCACTTACAGTCTCCATTTCCAATTCTGACAGAGGCTTTAATACTCTAGTAAAAACTCTTGACTACCCTTAACAGGTTTCCCCTAATCCCATATATCTGGAAAACCTTGCATAGTGCCCTCCTGTCTACCCTATCATAAGCCTTTTCCAAATCCATAAAGGCCAAAATATCTTAACCTTTTGAAAAGCTTTCTAACATATTTGTCTTACCACAAAATCTGATTTTCACAAACCCTACCTTTCTTAAAGTCACTCTCTTTCTCATTAATTATCTGTTTCTCTCCAAATCCTCTCAATTAAATCCATTCCATCATCTGCCCCAAATACACTCAACAAACTGATCCCTGTGAAACTACAAAACTCACATTTGTCCCCTTCTCCATTGTAAAGTGGAACGATAGGGCACTCTTTCAGTTCTCCGGCATTCTAATCTCCCTTAGACACACATTAAAGAACCTCGCTAGCCAGTCCACTATTACTGTACCTCCCTTCTTCAGACACTCTGTATGACATGCATCTAACCCAGGTGCATTACCTGCTTGCATCAGGTAATGCATCTCATATTTTCTTATTTTGCATCCATTTTCCTCTGCCATCACCGTCATTTTCTTAGCACCTCTTACTGCTACCACCAATTCCTCCCAATCCTTCTCCAAACTCAACATCTTTCTAAAATACTTCCCAAATTTTCCCTTTACCACCTCTTACATTAACATTTGTCTACCTGTGTCTATAACCTTTTCTTTTCTACTTGACTCGCCTCCCCTTCCTCCATTAACTTCCTCCCAAAGCATCTTTTATAATTTTCAAATATTTGTCATACTACTTCCCCATGTTATTTCTGCTCTTCTTGGTTCCTTTATCTTATGTTTTGCTTCTCTTCTTTTTGCTTTGTATTTTTCACATGTTTCTCTCGTCCTTATAATCAGTCCCTGAATGCTTACTTTTTATCTTCTACTATCTTCTTCACTTCGTCATCCCAATACTCACTAATCTGCCTTATATTTCCTCCAGCCTCCTCCATTCTTACCTCTACTTTATCCTTCACCACCTCCCACACTTTTCTCAGCTTCTCCTTGTACTCTTGCTCCTTTTCCTTGTTGTGGGGGGCTAAAATTAAAGAACAGTAAATGTAATATAAATGAATATATATATATATATATATATATATATATATATATATATATGTATATATATATATATGTATATATATATATGTATATATATATTATATATATATACATATATATATATTTGTTTGGATGATGGAGAACATAAACACAGGGGAAGGCTCGGAACCCTATGCACTCTAACGTTTCGTTCGCGTAGAACTTCTTCAGAGAGTGTATGTAGAATTGCAATTGGAGTTTATGTACTAAATCTAATTATCTTTTCGGACACTTGGGAAAGGTCGTTTTTCTGGCGTGTTTTAGAATTAAAATACTAGTTTCTTTAGCTAAATTGATAAACCCTCCTCGATGATTCGATGAATTATTAGTAGAAATATATGCTGATTCAACAATTCTTCTAGTGAATTTATCAAAACCTTTATGTAGCACTTCAGCTTCTCTCCAGTTTGGTAAATGATCGAATTTTTCCGCATGAACTACCAAAGAATTAGATGTCCTATGTGCTTTTATGTCGTTTTTATGTTCATAAATTCTTTTTTCCAATCCTCTTGACGATTCGCCATAATAAGCCATTGAGCAACTATTACACGGGATTTTGTATACGACGCTGTTTTCGGAATTGGTTCTCTTTTCAGAAGTCTTTATTAAATCACCTATCCTCTTGTTAGTTATTTTAGCTATGTTTATACCTGATTTTGTTAAATATTTGTCTATTATTGGTGACGTTTCTGAGCCAGGTACTGATATAAAATTTGTATTATTTTTATCATTTCTCTCTTTCTTTCCGCGATTGTAAATATTTATTGCTTTTTTTTTTTTGTTCTTTTCAACATTCCCTCCGGATATCCAAGTTTGTCAAAGGTTTTCATAATGTAATCAAATTCGCCTTCTAGGTATTCATTACTACAGATTCGTAGTGCCCTGAGAAAAAATCCTATTACTATACCACTCTTTGTCCTATCATCATGTGCGGAGAAGTAATGTACTAAATCCTCTTTGTTTGTTTCCTTTCTGTATACTGAGAAAGTTACAGTTTTTCCCATTCGTCGTATTAACGTATCTAGGAAGGGCAATTGTCCGTTTTGTTCCTCTTCTACGGTGAACTGAATATCGCTGTTGACCGCGTTAAGCATTCTCACTTTATTATTTACATTGGTGTTTTTGGGGATGATTGCGAGGACGTCGTCTACATATCTAAACCAGTGTGATCCCCTACCATTGATTCTGATGAAGTTTTCTTTTTCTAATAACTCCATATATAGACAGGCCATCACTGCACTCAAAGGACTACCCATAGCGAGACCTCTATGTTGTTCATATTCGTCACCATTAAAAGTAAACGCACCGAAATTTACGCATAAATCTATCAATTCTATATAATCTTGTTTTCTTATGGGTAGGTCAGTATCGTTCATATCTTTTATTACTCTCTTTACTGCTTCTAACGCACCGTTAGTGGAAATATTTGTATATAACGCCTTGACATCATAGCTTACTAACTTTTTCCCCGTGAAATCTAAATCTTTTAGTCTTGTCAAAAGATCGTTAGAATTTTTCAAATGTGTATTGCTGATCGATCCCATTGCCTGTGATAGCGGTTTGGCTAGACATTTCGCTAGTCTGTGGGGTGCACTGCCAACCCCTGAAGTTATGGGTCGCATTGGAACCTTGGGTTTGTGAATTTTTGGAATACCGCGCATTCTGGGAGGATTGGGGTATTCCTCCAGAAGTCCCATTAATTTCTTTCCTTTTTCAGTTTTATTAAGAATTTTTCTGGCATGTTTTTTGAATTGATCTGCTTCATTCGTTACGAAACCTATATGTTTTTTGCGATAAGTATTGTCGTCATCTAAGAGCTCTAACATTTTACTGATATAGTCCTCTTTTGATAAGATCACGATACCACCTCCTTTATCTGCATTGGTGATTACTATGTCTTTGTCTAAGCCTAGATTTATTAAAGCTTTCTTGAATCTTCTGGGGATGACGCATTCGTTTTTAATGGCTAACGCTTGGTAACATGTAACAATCCCCTGTTTGAATCCTTTTTCAATATCGCTGTCACTCCATCTATAGTTTCTCTTAATAAAATCTGTGAATCCCCTTGTGTTAATACCAGTGTCGAATTTAAGTCCTAGCGGTCAACAGCGATATTCAGTTCACCGTAGAAGAGGAACAAAACGGACAATTGCCCTTCCTAGATACGTTAATACGATGAATGGGAAAAACTGTAACTTTCTCAGTATACAGAAAGGAAACAAACAAAGAGGATTTAGTACATTACTTCTCCGCACATGATGATAGGACAAAGAGTGGTATAGTAATAGGATTTTTTCTCAGGGCACTACGAATCTGTAGTAATGAATACCTAGAAGGCGAATTTGATTACATTATGAAAACCTTTGACAAACTTGGATATCCGGAGGGAATGTTGAAAAGAACAAAAAAAAAAAAAGCAATAAATATTTACAATCGCGGAAAGAAAGAGAGAAATGATAAAAATAATACAAATTTTATATCAGTACCTGGCTCAGAAACGTCACCAATAATAGACAAATATTTAACAAAATCAGGTATAAACATAGCTAAAATAACTAACAAGAGGATAGGTGATTTAATAAAGACTTCTGAAAAGAGAACCAATTCCGAAAACAGCGTCGTATACAAAATCCCGTGTAATAGTTGCTCAATGGCTTATTATGGCGAATCGTCAAGAGGATTGGAAAAAAGAATTTATGAACATAAAAACGACATAAAAGCACATAGGACATCTAATTCTTTGGTAGTTCATGCGGAAAAATTCGATCATTTACCAAACTGGAGAGAAGCTGAAGTGCTACATAAAGGTTTTGATAAATTCACTAGAAGAATTGTTGAATCAGCATATATTTCTACTAATAATTCATCGAATCATCGAGGAGGGTTTATCAATTTAGCTAAAGAAACTAGTATTTTAATTCTAAAACACGCCAGAAAAACGACCTTTCCCAAGTGTCCGAAAAGATAATTAGATTTAGTACATAAACTCCAATTGCAGTTCTACATACACTCTCTGAAGAAGTTCTACGCGAACGAAACGTTAGAGTGCATAGGGTTCTGAGCCTTCCCCTGTGTTTATGTTCTCCATCATCCAAATAATTTGTCTAAAATACTTATCAATATATATATATATATATATATATATATATATATATATATATGCATATATATATATATATATGTATTAACACCGAAAACAGGAAAAAACGATTATTACATTAGGATGTAATGTCAAAGGACAAAATATCACGATGGGATGTAATGATAGTGGAGGACAAAATATTACGATGGGATGTAATGGTAGTGGAGGACAAAATATCACGATGGGATGTAATGATAGTGGAGGATAAAATATCACGAAGGAATGTAATGATAGTGGTGGACAAAATATCACGGTAGGATATAATGTCAGTGGAGGACAGAATATCATTTTAGGAGGGGATGCCGGACAGAATGTCATTAAACGACGGGAGGTCGGCGTGGAACGCGGTGACGTAGAGAGGCAAGGTGTACATAAGAGATCGGATGACCGTGAGCGACCAGATGTTCGTAATTGGGCAAATGTCCATGAGGCATTGAATATCAGGGAAGGTCCAAATATCAATATAGAGCAAGGTGTCAATAAAGAACAAAATCATAATGTAAGGCATGATGTTGAAACCCAAAACGTGTCAAAATAATAATAATAATAATAATAATAATAATAATCGCGAGTTTCTTAATACCATGTACTTTAATGTTCGCAGTATTAGGAAAAAAATCCAAGAAATACAAGCGAATGTCAAAAGCGAAAATCTCGATACGATAAGAATAACCGAGACATGGTTAAATGGTGAAGATTTTGAAGTTAAATTTGATATTGCGGGATTTAAACACTTTTATCAGGATAGAAACCACAAGAAAGGTGGGAATGTTATGTTCTATGTTAAAAGTAATATACATGCCTGTGTTTTATAAAAAGTAAAACAGGATGCATATGATAGTTTGTGGTCAGAATTAGCCCAAACAAATGGAAAAAAAATGAATGTAGGTGTAATATATAGGCCAAAGACATTAACTGTTGTTAAAAGAACTGTCTTGTTTCTGCAACCGTGATTTATTGATAATGGGTGATTTCTATTTTACTGACATGAATTGGATGACCCTAGAACATGGCCACATACGTAGTCGCTTGATAGATCTTCTCGGCGACAATTACATAGTTCAGCATTTAAAAGAACCCACAAGACATGGAAACTTACTCGATCTATTGATCACTAGCCGCGAAAGCACGATAACCGACCTAGCAGTCGGTGAAACTGTTGCAAATAGCGATCACAACTTAAGTTCAAAGTGCTAAAAATTTATAGTAGATACTTGTTTTTCTAAAATACCCGATTTCAGTAAAGTTCAGTTCATTGGACTACGCCAGGAGCTTCAGCTTACATATTGGGAAGCAAAATTAAGCAAAAGACCTGTAGATCAGATGTGGGAAATGTTTTAAAATACGCTTACTAAAATGATTCATACCTACATCCAATTGAAAGACAGACGCCCCTCAACTCAGGCTCGCCCAAAATGCTTGACAAAGAAACTGAAAAAAATATTGCTAAAAAGACAGGCTTATAAGAAATACAAGTACTCGGGTGCATCTAATGACTATCAATGTTATGTATCAATACAGAGATATTTGAAAAAGACAATAAAAAACTTAAACGACAATGTGAAATGAATATCGCTGATAAATCCAAAGAGAATCCCAAAGACTTTTATTTACAATAGAGATAAAAAGGTTATTAGGAATCACATTGGCCCACTATTATCTGCTGACATTGGCCCACTATTATCTGCTGAAGGAATGTGTGATATTATTATCAAAATTACTGCTTATAAAACTGGATTCAATGATGTTCCTATTTTGATAATAATATCAAATAGAGTTTAGATGACTTCATAATTAATGGGATGGTAAAGCAGTGCCATGGCTCCTAATTGGCCCAGATGTCCTGTGGACATTTCGGCTACAAAGTTTTGCTCTTTTGTATTTGCTGTTTTATTGTTTTATTATTACTCTTATTAATTATTTCCATGTGTATATGAATGTGTGTGTATGCATATTGTCCGAAGGTTTTATGTGGCTATAACCTTCCCCAATTTTCTTATTTCTGTATAAATATTGTGTTCTATTTCTCCTTCTTGTACTCTGAGGATGTCGTAATAGACGAAAACGTTTAGTATTCCGACTTTATTTTCCCTGTAGTTTCTGCAATATAAAAATTACGGTATATATAACAAAAGAAAAAAACAAAAAGGTATATAGAAAAACTCAAATTTAATAAAACACCAGGGCCTGACAGCTAGCATCCAAGAATCTTAAAGGAAATAAAAAATGAGATTGTTGTTGTTCCATTATAAAATATTTTCTTCCCATATTCAAAAAAGATGACAAAAAGAAATCAAATAACCATAGGCCTATAAGCTTAACATCAATCGTAGGAAAAATGATGGAAACTATCATCAGAGTTGCTATCGAACATCATTTAGAAAGTAACTGTTTAATAAATGATAGTCAGCATGGATTCGGACGGAAACGTTGATGCGTGTCTAGCTTACTCGAATTCTACAGCACAGTCATCTCGAATTATGACAAAAGAAACAATATAGATTTAATATATCTAGAATTTACAAAAGCTTTTGATACCGTCCCACACTAAAGACTACTTACTAAATTAGCTTCACACGGAATAAGTGGTAGCCTATTCAGTTGGATTAGTAATTGATTAAATGATCAAAAATAGAGTTGTTTTAAATGGCAAAACTTCTAGATGGAAGAATGTTACGAGTGGAGTTCCTCAGGGTTCCATTCTTGGGCTACTTCTATTCATAGTATATATAAATGATATAGACCACGGACTAAAATCTTTTGTTTCCAAATTTGCTGATGATACAAAACTGTGCGGAATGGCAAATGATTACTTAAACCAATTAGACATTCAAGAAGATTTAGATAAACTACAGCAATGGTCAAAAAGTGGGTAATGAAATTTATTACAAGTAAATGTAAGGTAATGCACATAGGTAAAAATAACAATAAGTACGATTACAAGTTATATGGTAATTCGTTAACAAAAGTAGGTAGTGAAAAGGATCTCGGTGTAATTATAAGTAACGATCTCACATCATCTAAGCAGTGTATTTCATCCTTTGAGAAAGCAAATAAGATTCTAGGACTGATTGCGTGATCTTTTGACTTCAAAAGTCCATGTCTCATTAACAAGCTATATAGATCGTTAGTTCGTCCACATTTGGAATATGTTGTTTCCGTATGGTCACCGAATCTCATTAACGACATTGGCAGACTGGAAAAAGTACAAGGGCGAGCCACAAAATTGATTCCAAGTAGCAAATATAAATCATGCGAAAATCGACTAAAACATATGAATCTATTTTTCCTAAAAAGTGTAGATTAAGAGGTGACTTGATACAGGCCTTTAAAATTTGAAATGGAATTGACATCATCAAAAGTGACAAAATTTTCACATTGAATGAGAATCAGACAAGAAACAATGATCTCAAACTGTCAGGAAATAGATTTAATTTGGAAGTGGGTGGAAACAACTTTGCCAACCATGTAGTTTTATAAATGGAATAAACTTCCTGCAGTGCATTTTAGTTCAGTTCGAATCTTTAAGAATCATTTAGATAAACACCTAAGCGAGATGCTGTGCTGACTGTCGTTTGTTTTATGTTATTTGTTTATTTGTTTTGTTGTCGTTTGTTGGTTTTTATTTGCTTGATTCACATTTATGGTTGGTTGTATGTTAGTTTATTATAGTTTACTGTTGCCTGTTTGTTTGTTATTTGACTATACATTTATGTATTTATTTTATTTACTATTAGTATTATATCATATTATTTATTTATCATTAATATATATTTTTTCGCATCCGACCTAGTTATGGACCAAAAGGTCCCCTGTCGGCATGCTCCGTCTTTGTAATCCTCTTACAACACAATGGTACGATGCTATCACATCGCTCGGCCACCAGCACTCGGTGACCCCACCGAGCAAACAAGGGGAAAATGAATGGCCGAGGGAAGACAAAAATGTAAACAAACATAACATACTCCACACATACCACATTATATATATATATATACAAAAGTGTGGAAAATGTGTACATGAGTACACATAATACATATACAAAAGAATACAAGAACATACCAATATACATAAGTATTGCATACAAATACAAGAAACATAAGAACTGGCACCAGTTAAACAAGAGGAAAAAGACAGCAACTACCGGACGTCCGGGACATGATACCCAAGGTTACACATTATACAAATCAATAAACATAATAGAAAGACAAAATACAAAGTACAAAACAAGAAAAGCATTAATAGTAACATAAACAATGCACATATATAGTTAAAAGGAGAAAGGCCCCCTAGACCGGAGATTATAGCTATAAGGGGTAGATACAAAAGGTATAGTTTGTACAGTGGGCCTTGGGGAAGGCCGGATAAATGCAGGGATAGACACTCTTTTAACCTTAAGCCTATCTACATGTAACAATTGGCTCAATCCCTGTGAAGGTTCAAGGGCCTTGAACTTATTGGTATGCAACTTTTCAGTCACCAAAAAGGGACCTGCAAATCTACAATTGAGTTTAGATTGGCTGTCAGGCATGCTTTTATATACGTGGTCACCAATGCTGATGTTAACAGGCTTAGCCCGTAGATGCTGGCGTTTCAATATCTAGGTATTAGAGACATCAAGTTGATCTCTTACAGAACTATAAATATTATGCAAAGCGTAACATTGAAGTTGACTATAGTCCTCAGTATTGTAGAGGGGACGAACAGGAATATCATAAGGGAGTTGTTTTTCCACTCCATAGATAATATAATGAGGAATCTTTCCCGTAGAGACATGGTGCTGTTAATACAAGCACTGACATGTGGAAGCCAACCCTCCCATGATTCATGAAGACTACTAGAAACGTGCCTGAATATATCCAAAATCTTCCTACTCGTCCTCCCCACATGACCATTGGACGCAGGATGGTAAGCAGTCACGAATGTTTGCGTGATGCCGTAACGCCCACAAATACTTGCTAAAACCTCATTCCTAAATTCCGACCCATTGTCACTAAGGAGCACTGAAGGAGTAGTTTATAAAAAAAAAAAAAAAAAGAGAGCAACTAAAGCATGGGCTACTACTGGATCAGACTCGCTACGTAAGGGAGCCAATATTACAAAACGATTAAAGTGGTCCACACACACAAGGACATATACAGAACTTTGAGTACTACGAGGCAGTTGCAAAAGATCTATAGCAGGGGAAGGCAACCTCCAGCCTGCGGACCACATACGAGCTGCGAAGGCCTAGCGTCCGGCCCGCCACCCTACTAGACATTATTATATTTGAATATGAAATGTTAGAATTTGAATGTTTAATTAAATACAGTCAACAAAATAACATTATTTATTAAGCATGATTGTCTTGTCTGACATACCGAACTGGCTTCATTGGAAGAGATAGAATGTTTGAGAAAAAACACCCGGCAGCTGTTGCAAATCTTGGATTTATAAAGTTAACTTTCAACATTATCGTTCTTGAGAATATTCTGTCGTCAGCAATCGTCAAATTTCATTCTTCAAATCGAGTTCAAAGTCAAGTGTCATATTCATCACTCGTCAACTGTGTATTATCGAATTCAAGCTTCAAATCCAGTTCAAGTCATTTGTCAGCTCAAATTTTCACAAACCTTCTGTGTGATATAGTGGACGGTGTCTTCAGTTTATTGTTCAAGTCGGACAATCATGTAGTTAAAATCCGTCAAACAACATCCGCTTGCAGATACTGTTTTGGCAACTCTGCCCTCACTGCACGGTCTATAGTTCTGCCACTGCCAAAGCAGTCAGACACCAGCGGTTAGTGTCCGTTAGACTTTCACGTTGATACAAGGCGCGTACAGATCAATTACAGTTATTTCTTTTAAAAAATCAATTACAACTACTAAAATTCTGTAGCTACCAATTAATTGTATTTAAATTAGATGACGTACATTTACAATCAATGCACCATTATTTCGCTTATTCATTGTTGATATACCTCATTTTCTTCCTTTTCAGCTCATCATGTCTGCGACCTAGTGTGTTAAGAAGAGGAAAGTGGACTTCGAGCATAGGACCTTCAATCCTGAGTGGGAGAAGTACTTCTTCATCGAGCGCTTTGGACAGGCCTAGTGCTTCATGCGCTTGAAGACTGTGGCTGTCCTAAAAGAGTACAACGTGCGCCACCACTGGGAGACAGCACCGATAGTCAAACTTTGCGTCGATGTCTGCCGCCGAGGGGAAGGACGCCATCATTAAACTATCAGGCAACCTGCAGAAACAAACTTCGTTCATCCGCAAGCAGAATGCTGAGGCAGAAAGGTGACGCGTGACAGTTATGAAGTCTCCGCATCCTTGCTCGCCAAATGAAGCCATTCGCGGCATCAAGGAATGCCTCCTCGCTGTAGTGGACTCAGTCTGTCCAGAGCAGCGTTCTGCCTTTGAGAGCGTGAGCCTTTCGTCCCGCACCGTTCGTCGTCGCATCGAGGATATGTCAGACAACGTGCACGACTCACTCAAAACACGCAGCTCGAACTAGTCGCCTTTTCCCTTGCTCTGGATGAGAGCACCGACACAAAAGACACGGCCCATCGGGCCGTTTTCATCCGCGGTGTCACCGTTGACCTTCAGGTGTGTAAGGAATTCCTCCAGCTTGTCCCGCTGCGTGGCACCACCACTGAGCAAGACATCTGCGATGCCGTGCTTCAGTGTGTTGATGTTGATCAGCACTCCCTGGACCTCTCCTGTCTTGTGTGTGTGACGACCGACGTTGCCCTGGCGATGGTTGGGGAGAAGAAGGCACCGCTTCGCTGTTATTACGCAACTGTGAAGCCACCGGATACACTCAGCGCCACTGTATCATCCACCAAGAGCTCCTGTGCGCCAAGTCTGCCAACCTCGTTGATGTCATGTCTGTCGTGGTGAAGGTCGTCAACTCCATCCTCTCCCTCAGCCTTAACCACCGTCAGTTCCAGGTACTGATGGACGAGGTGAACGTGCACTACAACGACCTGTTCTACTTCTATGAGGTACGCTGGCTAAGTCGTGGGGCAATGTTGTCTCGTTTGTCACGTTTCCTTTGGTTGTTTATAAGAAAACTGGCGTTATTGTTTACTCTTTTTTCAAATATTCAATAGCCAGGCGTGTTGTCTTGGTGACCATGTTTGTTTCCACCGTGACGTTATTTCTTGACGTTTACGTATCCTTTGGTTGTATATAGGAAAATTGGCGTCATTGTTTACTCTTTTTTTCAAATACTCAATAGCCAGGCGTGTTGTCTTGGTGGCCATGTTTGTTTCCACCGTGACGTCATTTCATGACGGTCACGTTTCCTTTGGTTGTTTGTAAGAAAATTGGCGTTGTTGTTTACTATTTTTTCTAGTTATTTCCCGAGTGTTGGATATTACTTTACAACCGCCAGCCTAGATGAATTCATCTTTCCTGTATTAGCTATCATCAACTCTCTTTCTAAACATATGTCCATCATTAAATTTCCACTAGTCCTTTCCTCCTTCTTTTTTTTTTTAGCATTTTCCTCTTTCTCCACTTTCAACTTACCCTCTACCAAAAATTATATGACATTCCTCCACTCTCTCCCCTAAAAACATGCAAATTCAGAAAACTTCCTACTCTTTTCCTGCATACCACTACATTAATGCTTTATCAATCGCCCTTCCATCCACCACCATCTCTCATGTGTGCTCATGCTTGATTTTTTCCCTTAAACACTGTATTAGCTATCATCAACTCTTTTTCTAAACACATCTGTACCATTAAATTTAAACTGCAATTTTCACCTGGCACTCCAAACATCACAATCACTCCGTCTATTGGTTTATTTCCGATTCAAGCATTGATATCTCTCAATACCACTACATAGATATTCCTCCCAAAACTCTCTAAGTACTCATTTAAATCTATTCAAAAAGCTTCCTCTCTTCTACACTCTTCTCACTACCAGGCCCACACATGCTTTCCATATTGACCGTGAAGAGACCTCCTTTCATTCCACTACACGCTTACCTATCTCCTCATTTACTAGAGGAGTCACTCCTTTCCTCCCTCATTCTCTCCTCACTCCCGACACCCTCCCCACTACACTCCCAGCTTCAAAATCACCCCTCCCTTTCAACTTAGGTTCACTTAATACCAACACATCTATCTTCCTTCTCACAAACACACTGCCTATCTATTCCATTTTACTTTCATCTGTACCACACTTACGCATATTAAAAGACTCTAATTTTAGGGTTCTGTTTGGAAAACTCCTCCCAGACCCTCTTTTCCCCTAACATCTCGTAGAAATACACCCCTTATGGTCACACAGGGCAGAATGCTTAGTTCCATCACTCCACCCAGTTTTAGAAACCTCTTACAACTCGAGTTGGAAAGTGGGAAAACTTGGTGGCACTTTCTCTATTTGTACATACATACATATTGTTACGGGACGGGCTGGTTATGTGAAGAGACGTTACGTATAACGGATAAGTGCTTAAGAACCAGCTCACTTCTAGAAGCCACTGTAGGACTGAACTATCTGGTCAGGGCCTAGATAATTCGTAAGACTAGAAGTAAAGGTAACAAAGAAGATTCCAGGAAAGGAATATTAAACTAGCGATAAAACTAGTAAACGAAATTATTAATATCATGGAAAATATTTACAGGCAATCAACACAAAAGAGAATGGGCAGTAGGGTCAATGGGACCGTTACATGATTATAAGAATATGGAAAGTATCGTTCAAATAAGAAACACAAGATACGTATACAATATGGTACTATCTAAGTACAAAGAGATCAGGAACATGTATCAAAATAAGTAATAAGTACAAATATAAGTATAATGCAATGCAATGTATATAAGACACGTAATGTAGGCAAAAAGGGTGTTCACTTCCCACCAATCGTCTCATGAGTCCAAACTTGTATTTTTATCAAGAGATCAATATGCGGGAAATGACAAGGTGTGAGTGATTTCCACCGCTTATATACCATTGGACCGGAAGCGGGATACTTCCGGTGAAGGGTGCGGGTGAGCGCAAAGGGGGGAGGAGGGTAGGTTAACACACGTCAACATGGGTAGTTTTAAGACCAACGACTCGCTTGAACAATCTACTTATTTAGTAACTGTCAAATCTGTGCGCTCCGAACTATTCAGGATTTCGCTTGTCTGTTTGTTCTACAAGAGTGCGCACCTTTCTCCGCACGTAGGCAAGATTACATATAGTGGACGGGCGTTACTACTTAACATTGTTACAATACATACATAGACAAGAAATATGAACATAGTTATGTAATACAAAGGAACACAATTCTATAACATAATTACACATATGACGTAATATCTAATATTACGTTACACCTCCACCGTTTGGGAAAGCTTTTCACTTTCTGTTGAAAAGCTATGTTCTAGAAAGGACGTCGGCTAAAACATTAAGGACGCCTTTAATGTGATGAATTGTTAGATTAAAGGGTTGGAGAAATAAACTCCAACGTGTAAGTCTCGGATTCTTGTTTTTCATAGTCTGTAGGAACTTTAAGGGGTTGTGATCCGAATATACTTGAATGGTAGTTGAGGAACCCAGGTAGACTTCGAAGTGGATAAGGGCCTGGACCAAAGCGAGCGTCTCCTTCTCAATTGTTGAGTAGTTCTTCTGCGCAGGGGACAGCTTCTTGCTGTAGTAGGCGATAGCGTGAAGAACTTCATTGTGTTCTTGCAAGAGGGCGGCACCGATACCGGTGTCGCTGGCGTCGACTTGCAGAAGAAAGGGTCGTTGGAAATCGGGTGCCCTTAGAACTGGTGCGTTAGTGAGAAGGGACTTCAGGTTTTTGAAGGCCGTCTCACAGGTAGGTGTACACACGAAGTCGTGGTCTTTTCTCAACAGGTCAGTCAATGGTTCTGCTACATCTGAAAAATTTGGACAAAAACGGCGATAATAGCCACTCATTCCAAGGAATCGACGTACCTCTCTACGATTAGTGGGTGTTGGTACATCATTGATGGCTTTTATCTTGGCGTCTATTGGAAACTCTTGGGAATTTCCAACTTTAAATCCCAAATAGGGGACCTGTGTATGTCCGAAATCACATTTGGACAAATTGATGGTAAGGTTTGCTTGGTCTGCTCTATAAAAGAAATTATTTAAGTGTTCAATGGGTTCTGTCCAAGACTGACTAAATATTATCACATCATCTAGATAAGTTTTTACTCCTGGCAATCCTGCAACAAGATTACTTATCATTCTTTGGTAAGTGGCAGGGGCATTTTTAAGCCCAAATGCCATTGCTCGGAATTGAAACAATCCCTCTTCCGTAATGAAAGCGGTAACTTCTCTTGAGCGAGGGTGTACCGGGATTTGATAGTATCCCCTTAACATATCCAACTTGGATACATACTTGGCAGTTCCTAGACTGTCTATGATATCATCTATCCTAGGGATAGGAAAAGCATCGGCCTTAGTATGGGCATTGATTTTCCTGTAGTCAATGCATAGGCGATAAGAATTGTCAGATTTAGGGACAAGAATGCAAGGAGATGCCCAAGGACTACTGGAGGGTTCAATTATTCCCTGTTGAAGCAGAGTGTTTATTTCTGCTTTTATGAAGTCCTTCTTTTTTGGATTGACTCTATAAGGGGCTTGTTTGATAGCTCTTGGCGAGTCTAGAATTATTTCATGTTCTATCAAAGAAGTGAATCTTGGGGAATCTAGAAATAATTTTGGAAAACTTCTTAAGAGAGAAAGAATGTCTTTACCTTGTTTCTCAGATAAGTGTCCTACTTTTATCTGAAGATTTTGTAGTATCTGAGAGTTTTCCAAGGGAATCTCAGGAGGATTAGGCAGGTTATCAGGATGCTCCTCCGATTCTATTGTGGTAGAGCTGCAAATTGGAATTGGATCTCTGGAATGATAAGGTTTTAAGGTATTTATGTGACAGAGACGGGAACTCTTTCTTCTGTCTGGAGTTTTGATTATGTAGTTGAGATCACTGGCTCTGGACAAGACTTCATAGGGTCCTTTGTATTTAGCCTGCAATGGATCTCCTGGTATGGGAAGATAAAGTAACACTTGATCTCCTGGAGAGAAAGTTCTAAGTTTAGAATTTTTATCATACCGACCTTTCATTACTCGTTGAGCATTCGTCAAGTTCTCTCTTGCCAACTTCCAAGCTTCTAACAACTTCTCGGTGACCTGGGACACGTATTTCAAAGAAGGAACTGGTGGTTCTTCTTTCATCCATTGTTCATGAAGTATCTTTAGGGGACCACGGACTTCATGACCGAAGACTAATTCTGACGGGCTGAATCCAAGGCTTTCTTGAATTGTTGTTCGGGTGGCGAACAACAAAAAGGGGAGTCCGTCTTCCCAATTTCGAGTGTTCTCAGCACAGAAGATTCTTAACATTGTCTTGAGCGTTTGGTGAAAGCGCTCTAGAGCACCTTGTGATTGAGGATGATAGGCGGAGGAAGTTACATGATTTATACCTAGTGTTACAAGAGTTTCTCTAAACTTGTTGGAAAGAAATTTACTTCCTTGATCACTTTGAATGTTCTTGGGAAATCCTACCATAGTGAAATATTTCAACATTTCTCTGATTATGTTTTGAGCTTTAATATTTTTCAAAGGAATTGCTTCTGGAAAACGAGTGCTCATACACATGATTGTGAGAATGTACTGATTTCCTTTACTTGAAGGAGGTAAAGGTCCTACACAGTCAATAAGAATTTTTTTTAAATGGCTCTTCCATTACAGGAATGGGATGGAGTGGAGCTTCTACAATTTTCTGGTTGGGCTTACCTACAAGTTGACATGTATGACATGTTTAACAATATTGGGCAACATCTTTGACAACCGTGGGCCAATGGAAATGTTGGGTTATGTTGAACAAGGTCTTTCTTACCCCTAAGTGACCTGCTAAGGGAGTATCATGAGCCAATCTTAGAACATTATTTCTGAAACCAAGAGGGAGGACTATTTGATTCCTTACTTGCCATGGCTGGTCAGCGGTTGCGGTGGATGCTCTCCATTTTCGCATTAGGACTCCGTTTTCTATATAGAAACCTCGTGACATATTTTCAACTTCTTCTGGAGATGAAACAAACTCGTACAAATTTTTAAGAGAAGGATCTGACTTCTGTTCTTTGATTAATTCTGCTCTAGATAGAGAAACTGGTGAAGAAGAAGATGGGTCAGTTTGGGAGAATAGGGATTCTAAATTATAGGTCTCTTCTTCAGATTTCTTGTACTGAGATCTGGTTACAGCACAAGCGGGAAACAACTGTAAGTTATCTGAAGGTTCTACTGAGGTCTTAGGGTTATTTGTTATTAAAGGAGAAATGACTTTGCTTCCAGCGATGTCATTGGCCAACAATAAGGATATTCCTACTATGGGAAGAGAGTCTACTACTGCTACTTTAACCATTCCGGTTGTTAAATCAGAC
>NC_134807.1:42735327-42752827 GCF_046742065.1 Oratosquilla oratoria | reverse complement strand
GAGAGGGGGGTCGCCGATTTAATGAAGCGGCCTTGCTGTGGATGTGCTGTGTCCTGCGACACTGCTTCTGACCCAGGGCAGTGGACAAGGTGCAGGGATGACCCGTCATTCAGGAGGTGCTAAGATAAGAGGGAGGGTGGAGGGGTGTGGAATGTATTCAGGGGTGGAATGGGTGGGATTAATTTTGTGCCTTTTTCTTTTTGGCTACCCCCCTTGTAAGGGGGGAAAAGCCTTGGTATATGTATGTATGTATGTATATTCATTTAATTTTAGTGCGGCGGAAATTTATTATTTACAAACACCAAAACAACGTCGAGACTGTACAAATTCAAACCAGGCTTAATGACCACCTTATGAGTCGAAAGCCTTAAAAAAAGAAAAAGAGAAAAAAAAAAAATATTTACAAACTCTTCCTATGTTTTTCCAAATAAACCCCTATAACCATATATATTTTGAAGATAAATAAAGTAGATACATTTCTTCACCTTTTAGCTTTAGGCATTTATTGTCAATCCACACACACACGCACGCAAAAGAATGTGCACATGATATTTGTGTTTGTGTATGCATGTATTTTCAAACTAGGGTTCCCCAACCTTCGGATAGGGGGTGCGCACATCTAGGAGGGGGAGTGTTTAAACCTATATTTCATTTAAAAATATTTTGGTTAGGGTAAAGGGTTAAAGTTAGGTTAGGGATTATTCACGAACAGTTAAACTTTGAATTGCTATTTTACAAATACTGTCATAAACAAAAAAGAAAATGATCAACTTTTGATTTATTATTTTTGCAAAATTTATCTATAAGCAAAAAGAAATAAATGTAATTTTGAATTGATACATTAGAAAATACTGTTATCACATTTTTCATGCGTTACATTTTCCATTGAGTTATATTGATACGTGTAACTTTTCTCCATAAATTCTTACTTACTTCTTACTTCTGCTCCCAGGTAGGCTTACAGCCTGTCAGTCGGGCCAGCACACTTCTCCAGATTGTCCTCTCAAAGCTTCCCTCTTCTCTCAAATCCTCTATTTTTCCTAATCCATTTGCCTCTAGGATTTCTTGAACACCATCTTTCCATCTTTTCTTCGGTCTACCTCTAGATCTGCTACCTTCTGGTCTCCAGTTCCATCTTTTCTTTGCAATTCTCTCTTCATCCATTCTCTCCACGTGCCCAAGCCACCTTAATTGTGCCTTTTCTATTTTGCTTCTAGTTGATTTTACTCCAATCATTTCTCTTATTTCATCATTTCTAATTCGATCTCTTTTGGTTTTATTTACTATTGCTCTCAACGTTTTCATTTCTGCTGACTGAATTCTGCTCCAGTCTCTTGATGTTAATGTCCAGCTTTCAGCAGCATACATTAAAATTGGTACCAAAACTGATTCAAAAATATTTTTCTTTGCCTCCGTAGGTACATTTATATCTTTTAGGATAGGGTACAAGGCACAGACACCTCTACTGTACTTTGATATTCTTTCAGTTATCTCTTCCCTATTCTTGCATCCATCTTTTGTAAATACGCTTCCCAGATACTTAACACAATGTGCTTCTTTAACATTTTCATTTTCAATCATTATTTTTGCAATGTCATAATTTTCTTTTGTGATGGTTAGTATTTCAGTCTTCTGAATATTAATGCTTAGTCCTGCCTCATTAATGCATCTTTTCCAACAATTTAGAGCTCTTTCTAACTGTAATCTGTCGTTACTCCAGCAGGCAATGTCATCTGCATACACTAGAATATCTCCATCCCCTTCTCCTTGATCTCTTATTCTTTATTTATACTTTTTGATAATGCTATCCATATATGATATGAATAATAATGGGGACAAACCACTACCTTGTTTCACTCCTGTTGTTATATCAAACCATTCATCTTTCTCATAACCAGTTCTAACAAGACACGAACATGGCTTATATGTACTCTCTATGGCTTTCTGCAGTTTGCTTGTCATTTTATACTCCTCCACTAAACATTTCCATAATTTGTTTCTTGGAACGGAGTCAAATGCTTTTGCCAAGTCTATAAAAGCACAATACAAATTTTTGTTATACTCCCAGCATTTTTCCATGACCATTCTTAAAATAAAAATGGGGTCAGATGTACTTCTATCTTTTCTATATCCAAACTGTTCTTCTCCTAGTTTCGGCTCTATCACTGTTCTTGCTCTCTTTTCTAGGATTCTTTCATAAAGTTTAGCTACCTGATTGATGAGAGAGATACCTCTGTAATTACCACAGAAACCTGAGTCGCCTTTACCTTTATAGATCGGTAATATAATGGTCTTGCCCCAACTTTGTGGAATAGTTTCTTCTCTCCAGGCCTTGTTTAATATTGTCAATATCTTCACTTTTAGGGCATCACTTCCCTCCTTTATCAGCTCGATCGGTAAGGCATCACATCCCGGTACTTTATCGTTTTTCATCTTCTTCAGGGCTTCTTGTAGCTCATTTCTTGTTATTTCATCATCTTGGTCTTGTCTCTCTTCAACGTTCTCTTCGTTATCTATACTTTCATCTATGTCTTCACCTCCCACATTCAGTAGGTTTTCAAAATAACTCTGCCATTTCTCGTTTATCTTGTTATGCACCATACTCTTATCTTTTCTATATGATTTTGCTAATCCAAATATTTTCTTCTTACTACCTTTTAGATCTTGTTCTATTGTCTCTCCTAACTTCTTCCAAACATTTTGTTTTGCTGTTCTCTTTACTTCTTCTGCCTTATTTCTTGAAGTGACATACTCTATTCTTGTTTCAAGCGTTTTATGTCTCAACCACTTTCTTAGTGCCTTCACTTTTTCTTTTACTGCACACTTTACTTCCTCTGTCCACCATGGTGTATGTCTTTTCTTACTTCCTCCCACCATTTTTGTTCCTAACGTTTCTTCTGCTACACCTTTAATTATTTCCTTCAGATCTTCCAAATCCTCAGATGCTTCCTCTCTGAGATTAATTTTCTCATCTACTGCTACCTGATACTTGTCTTTTGTTTCAGCATCTTTTAATGACTGAACTTTGATGACTTTTCTCTTTTGTATTTGTCTTTGCTTTATCTTCTTAATATTTAAATCTCCAATTAGAAGTCTGTGATCTGAATTTAGCGAATCACCTGGTACAACTTTCACGTTGTTGAATAATCTTTTATCAGATGTCAGCATGTAGTCAAACTGATCGGTTAACTGATTCCATCTGTATCTTGTATACCTATGTTCATCTTTATGTTTAAATAGCCGTTCATAATCTTCATATTATTTCTCATGCATAAATCTACCAGATTTTCCCCTTCTCTGTTTTTCACCTCTTCTCCAAAGGGTCCTATGATGTTCTGTATACCTCCTCTGTCCAGTCCAACCCTAGCATTAAAATCACCCATGATTATAGTGACATTATCTGGGTCCATATCAATGTTATCCTCCAGCATCTCTAAAAACTCCCTTTTTTCATCATCGGTGTGTCCTTGTTGAGGTGCATACACCTGATATATAAAGTATCTTTTACCTTTGATGTTCAGTACACAGTACATAAGTCTCTCATTTATCAATTTTACGTTTTGAATATATGGTGAGAGTGTTGGTCCTATTATAATTGCTACCCCATGTTTTCTTCTTCCTGTTTCAACTCCACTATACATCAAAACAAATCCACCACCTAAATATTTTCCTCTTTCCTTTCCAAACTGTTTTGTCTCCGCCATACCAAATAAGTCTATTTTTCTACTCAGCATCATTTCAATGATTTCTTCTTCTTTGTCCTTGTATGTGGCAATGTTTAAAGTTGCACATCTTATTTTTGGCATAGTTCGAGCTCTGGTCCATAATCGTTTCCTATTTCGTCTTCGATTGGTCCGTCCTGGTTCCGAGGCTGTCCCTTGAGTTTCTCGAGCAAATAGGTCTTTTTACGTCATCGGCTAGCTAGGCATGGGATTTAGATGTCATTCACCATAAATTCTATCAATATTAAAACAATCAGCAACAAGAAAAAGGAAAAAAAATATAATGTAATTTTGAAATGATACAACAAAAAATAGTTTTAATTTTTTTTATCAACTTTTGATTAATTATTCTTGCAAAACTTATCTATAAGCAAAAAAAAAAAAATAAATAAATAAATAAATAAATGTAATTTTGAATTGATACATTGAAAAATACTGTTTTCACATTTTTCGTGCGTTACATTTTCTATTGAGATATATTGATACGTGTAACTTTTCTCCGTAAATTCTATCAGAATTCAGCATTTCCCCCCAGTAACACGCGGGTAATTTGACTAGTATATGTATATATATATATATATATATATATATATATATATATATATATATATATATATATATATATATATATATGAATGAAAGGTGGCAAGGGGACGCAGGATAATGCAGGAGTGAATATTCTCTCAGTCTCTCTGAGGAAGACATCCGTCGAAACGTTAGAGAATATCCACTCCTGCATTATCCTGCGTCCCCTTCCCACATTTCACTCATCTGTCTCCACTTTATATTACACACACACACACACACACACACACACACACACACACACACACACACACACACACACACACACACACACACACACACACACACACACACACACACACACACACACACACACACACACACACACACACACACACACACACACACACACACACACACACATTTATATATATATATATATACATACATATATATATATATATATATATATATATATATATACATACACACACGTTCACACACACACATACACACATACATATAAATATATATATATATATATATATATATATGTGTGTGTGTGTGTGTGTGTGTATTCACCTCGGATCTGCTGCAGTCTCTGTCGAGACAGCCAGACACCACCCTACGGCAGTGAGCTCAGAGCTCATTATTTGCCAATCTCTGGGTAGGTCTGAGACCACACACACCACACACCGGGACAGCAAGGTCACAACTCCTTGACTAACGTCCCGTACCTACTCACTGCTAAGTGAACAGGGGTTACACGTGAAAGGAGACAAACCCAACTTATCTCCGCCCGGCCGGGGAATCGAACCCCGGTTCTCTGGCTTGTGAGGCCAGTGCTTTACCAATCCGCCACCGAACCGTGTGTGTGTGTGTGTGTGTGTGTGTGTATGAATGGTAAGAATGGAAAGACACGATTGAGAACAAGAGACTTTATTCCTGACCGGTTTCGCCTTTGAGGCTTCTTCAGAGGTAATCGTAATATTTACAGAGAATTAATGCATAGGTATTTGTAGGGCAGTTGCTGTGGTTTATGAGGGATACGGGGTGGGATTCCATGTGTTGCTAGGCTTGATGGTCATGTGGGGTCAGGTGTGAGGCGGGTGGATGTATTTGTTTGTTTGTTATGTGTGAGCAATCGTCTCATGGCGTAACCGGTCAGGAATAAAGTCTCTTGTTCTCAATCGTGTCTTTCTATCCTTATCATTCATACAGCTGTCATGATGTCACAATATATATATATATATATATATATATACACACACATACATACACACACACACGTATATATATGTGTATATATATGTATTTATATATATATATGTGTATATATATACATATGTATATATATATATGTATATATACATACACATATATATATTGTGTATATATATATATATGTATATATATATATATATATATATATATATATCACTTAGACAAAATGTAGCACATTTGTAAATAATAATCACGAAGAACCCACGGTTGGAATAAAAGGAAACTTTAGAAGAAAGTGTCATTTCTATATTTCGGCTAATAGCTATAGCCCTTTTTAGAGCATTTTATACTGTCCGTGGTTGGAATAGGTAAATAGGTAGAGGTATTCCGTACTGCCGAAGCTGTCCGGGTCCCCCTCCTCTTCCAGTCACTCCGAGTACCGGACGACTCGACCACCTTACATATTTAATTTACAAAGAATAAGTGTAATATAATAAAATCAAATACAACAAAGTACAATACAATATAATAAAATGCAATGAAAAAATTGTAATGAAATAAAATAAACTGACACTTGTGCAACAATTGAAAAAATGCACTACGCACTTGTACGCGGAGGAAATAAATATAACAAAATAGAATAATAGAATAGCATAAAATACAACAAAGTGAAATAAAGTACAATAAAACAATGCAATAAAATGAAATGAAATAAAATAAAATGGTACTTATACGACAATTGAACGTGCACTACGCACTTGTGGGCAAAGAAAATAAATTAAAACTTGATCTCCGACACTGAGACTTCTGTTCACCTCATCCACTCTCGCTCACGTAGTTTGGAAGGAGGCCAATTTTATGCTACGTCTGTGTTTGTGTTTTTAGCATCCAGTTTACGCCCTGTTTACGCTAACTTCTTTAGTCGTCCATGCTTCTAGGAATAGTCTCCTTTTCTTTGAGTTGTCTCTATGTACCACTGTGGCTCCTTCCCAGTCAATATTGTGTTGTGATTCGTTAATGTGTTTGTAGAGTGCTGAGGCTGCACCTTTCTGTTTAACTGCCCGCTTGTGTTCTTCAATTCTGGTTGCGAGTTTCTTCTGTGTTTCTCCTATGTAATCTGCATCACAATCCAAACAGCCAATGCGGTACACTTTTCCTTTGTATTGTACTTTGTTGTATTTAATTTTATTATATTGCACTTATTCTTTGTAAATTAAATATGTAAGGTGGTCCAGTCGTCCGGTACTCGGAGTGACTGGAAGAAAAGGGGAACCGGACAGCTTCGGCAGTGCGGAATACCTCTCCCAATTCACACCCCTGAAGACGGTCCTAGGACTAGAACCGAAACGTCGGGCATTAAACTTCCCACTTTGAGTCTGGTGTTTACGCTTCTCCCCTTACAATATATATATATATATATATATATATATATATATATATATATATATACATTTATATATATATATATATATACATTTATATATATGTATATATATATATATGTATATATATACATTTATATATATGTATATATATACATATATATATACATATATGTGTGTGTGTGTATATGGTATTTACACATGACCTAGTGGAGTCCAATGCAGACAATCCCGTTCGAGTTTTTGTTCTGCTCGCGCTCATGCACCCAAAGTCTTCTTCTTCCGCTCCAGTAGTCCTTTACATATTTGTTACTGTCTGTCTCCTCTTCCCCCACACCTTCACCGCCCCGACCACTCTTTTTGATTGCGCCGACCCGTAAAACATTGACTCCAATAGTCTTTCTCCTTTTCCTTTCTATTCCCCATGCCCTCTCCTCCTCGTCCTCTTCTTCCTCGTCCTTGTACTCTTTTTTTTTTCTCTATTTTCTCCCCATATTATTCCTCCATTTTCTCTTCTTCTTCTTCCTCCTCCTCCTCCTACTCTTCTTCCTTTCAGTTATCATGCGGCATCGAAATGAATTCCCGAATTTCAAAGAATTCTCCAGACACGAAGGTTCAATGTCTTCGTCTTCACAGAATATCATCGCTTTCCTTCCGCTGGCGGTGTCATCGCATCACACTACTTCCCACCTCTTCTCCCTCTCCCTCCTACTCTTCCTCTCTCTTTCCCTCCTACTCTTCCTTTCTCTTTCCCTCCCTTTCTGCCTCTTTTACTTCTGCCCTCTCTCGACTTCTCTCTCACACTATGTCACTCTTCTCTGCTCCCCAGTCTCCAATGTTTCTCTATGTTTTTTTTTTTTTTTCATGCTCTTAGCCTGTCCTCTAATTTCGCTTTTCAGAGTCCATTTCCTTTGCCATTTCTCCTTCTCCTACTATACATATTCTCCTTTTTCTATTCCAATTTTCTCCTCCGTACATTCTCTTCTCCCTTTTACATTCCTAATCTCCTTTTCTCATGGTCCCCCCCCCCCGTTTCCTTCTCCTACCTATACTTTTTTTTTTCCCAAACATTCTCATACTTCTTTTTCGTTTCCAATACACAACCCTTACCCTTTCTTCCATGCCATTTCTCTTCATATACACATCCCCCATGACTCCCATTGTTGACACTGACATTCCACAAACTAAATGAAATAATCTCGTGGCAGATGAGAGTACAGTACATCTGTGTCCCACATTCCAGAGACGAGGTTAGAGGAAATTAATTGAAATCAGCACCTACCCGCTTTCGTGATCAACCGTTACAGCTGACCCCACCTCCCACACACACAACCAACAGGATAGAATGTCCTACTGGCTGCTCGCACTAGCCTCCCCTCGCTTCGCTTCGCCTCGCTCGCTCGCTCGCGCGCACAAGTCGATCGAGATTTACGAGACGCGATGAGATAAATTTCCTATCTGACTCGCCCAAATGATTTCCAGATTCTTCAAGAGGCACAGAAAAGAAAAAGATAGAAATATAGATGGATAGATAGATAGATAGATAGATAGATAGATAGAAATATAGATAAGTAGATTTATATATATATATATATATATATATGAATATATATATATATATATATATATATACGTATGAATAGATAGAGAGATGGATATATATATATATATATATATATATATATACATATATATATATATATATATATATATATATCTATATATATCGATAAATAGATAGATAGATAGAAGATAGGTGGATAGATAGATAGGTGAATAGATAGATATAGAGACAAATATAGAGATAGAGAGAAAGAAAATGAGGAGAAAGAGAAAGAGAAAATGAGAGAGAGAGAGAGAGTTACATAAATGTGTGTGTGTGTATGTGGGGTGAGAATCCTTTGCCTTAACTCTCCCTCGCAAAATCCCTTTCCTCCCTCCCTCCCTTCCCATTCCTTCTCAATCGTCCCCTTCTTCTCCCCTTCCTTCTTCCTTTTCCCCTTGTCATTGTCCTTTGTGTGATCTCTCCTATCCATTCCATTTCCGATGTCCTCCCCGCCCCTTCCCACTTCCACTGTTTTTTCCTCTCTTCCTAACTCACCTCCCTTATTTATCTCTTCCCCTTCCTTATCATTTCTTTTTTCTTTCTTTTCCTCTCTTTCACATCTTCTCCTTATCTCCCCTGCCTCTATCTCCTTGTTCTCCCTTCACTTTCCTCTCATTTTCCTTTAACCCTCTTATCTCGCTTCTTCCCTCTTTCTTCCTATTCCGTCTTTTTCTTTTATCCCATACTTTTTCCACCTCTCTCTTCATCTGATCACATTATCCCTTTCCTTCCTTTCTCCCCCCCTCCCCCCCTTTCATGGATCTTACGTGGTAGGCCTTAAGCTGTGGTAGGTGATTGCTTGGTCTTTGGTACTCGGACAGTCATCACCGGCTGCCGCTGTGGCTCATTCAGGAGGCTTTATATTTATGGGGCAGAATTGAGGGCAACACTGCAAACAAACAATAAAAAAAAAAAAAAAATAGAACAAGATTTTGAAAATCCACGTCAAAGCTTCTCACTTGGAATGTTCTGAAACATCCACTAGAATGTTCTGACGCTTTTATCGGAATGTTCCAAAGCTTTTACCGGAATCTTCCGAAGCTCGCTAGGGCCTCCGCGGGAACAATGTGTTCCATCGGAAACCGGGTGCTCGAACAGCATTCGAGCCTCTTTCGAACGGGCCGCGCTCGAATCATGATTACGAATCCTTAACGTCTTCTGACGGCCGATCCGGGCTGGCGGCGACAAAGGCGCCGAAAGGCTTTCAGGAGCGGAGTCTGATTATCTGCGCCGCTAATGCGTCTTACGAGCTTAACACTCTCAAAACAGTGACGTACTTAATTGACTTTCTTCTGGTTAAGGACAGAGGGTGATTTTTAACACAACTAGTGGGGCAGACCCCGGATGGAAGGAAGTTTTGTCGATCGAGACCCACTCCGGTTTCCTCCTCGTGAATTGCATAAAAGCTCCTGTAGCTCTTAGGCCTAAAAAGATCAAGTCACCATGTTGATGATGATTTTTGGCGCTGCCGTATAGAGAAAGCCTACCGGCTCTCCTCCAATTCTGCGATGGATTTGAAAGTGGGAGGCTTATGCCAGGTGCTTAACTACGGCTGGAGCCATTGTGAATCGGACCTCGACAAATGACATTACCAGGTGTTTGGTTCATATAGTACTGTCCGAGGTTCTGTACCATATAGTGAACTCTACTGAAAAGGAAAATCATATCTCGGTCTTAACTGATCTTGTTCAATGTTGAAGGATGCTCTACATAGTAGTGGATAAAACCTCAGTTAAACAATTTTCCGGCTGCTACAAAAAATGAACGGTTTTTCTTTGCCTGTCCCTGTAACTGAAGCGGCTGGCTCTGCTGTGTATGTGCAATCTTATTGCGTTGCTTATGACTAGGGCTGCGGGAAACAGGGACAGTCCTTCATTCACGAGGAGCCGAGATGAAAGGGAAACAAATGGACAGGAGTGGAATGGGTGGTGATGGATGCATGCATCTGCCGTCTACCTTCCTTATAAGAGGGAAGAAACATTTGGAATATAGATAGATAGATAGCTTTTCCTGTAATGAGATCGTATTATTTCGCCTTGGAAATACCCTTGTGAGACGCTTCCGATAAACAAGAGATGCAAGAAGATGAATCAATAAATACTAACTGGCGCTCGACCAATCGACGATATTAAGTCATTCATCAGTACACCTCTGCAAGATCACTGAAACATCCATGTAGTTACATTTATCATTGAACCACTCGGAACTTCTGTCGTGCCACCAGACATCAAAGACCAATAGATGCTCGCTACCAGTCAGGTTTCAGTCTCGTTAGATACATTACTTCTTTCAGAATTCAAACCACTGACACTATTCTCAGCAGCCACACCACCATCCATCGTCATTCAGTCACCTTTGAATACACAACCTTTCCACTCACTCCTCCACCCTGCGTCACCCAAGGCTCCAATCCTACAAGTTCTCTCACACGTCCTTGAAGATAAGGAGTTTTCCTGTCAACTTGCTTACACTTTAAGGGGAAGATATGGGGATTTTTAACATACCTGCCCATACATTACACTCTTGAAATCCTGGTCATCTTTATATCTTGCTCGTACACAGTGTTCGTTTGCGTGTGTGTGTGTGTGTGTGTGTGTGTGTGTATGTGTGTGTGTGTGTGTGTGTGTGTGTGTGTGTGTGTGTGTGTGTGTGTGTGTGTGTGTGTGTGTGTGTGTGTGTGTGTGTGTGTGTGTGTGTGTGTGTGTGTGTGTGTGTGTGTGTGTGTGTGTGTGTGTGTGTGTGTGTGTGTGTGTGTGTGTGTGTGTAACTTAAGAACATAAGAATGAAGGAGACTGCAAGAGACCATAAGGCCTACACTAGGCAGCTCCGCATCCATCACCACCTGTCATTCCCATCCATAAAGTTGTCTAATCGTTTCATAAAACAATTGATAGTTTTAGCGCTCACTACATGGTTACTAAGTCTATTCCATTCGTCGACCATCCTATTAGTAAACCAATTTTTGCCTATTTTCTTCTTAAATCTAAATTTGTCCAGTTTATAACCATTACTGCGAGTCCTGCCCTGTTGTTTAAATATGATGACCTTGTTTGCGTCACCCTTGTTGAAGCCTTTGATTCACTTGAACACCTCTATTAGATCACCCCGCACTCTGCATCTTTCCAGAGAGTGTAAGTTAAGGTGCCTAAGCCTCTCTTCGTAAGGCAAATTTCTGAGTTCATGTATCATTTTGGTCATTCTTCTTTGTACTGATTCTAGTGAATTGATGTTCATTCTGTAGGACGGAGACCAAAACTGTACCGCATTGTCAAGGATGGGTCTAACTATCGCTAGATAGAGTTTGATAATTACCTCTGCACTTCCATTCATTACCGTCCTAGCAATGAAACCTAATGCTCTGTTTCTTTATTTCTGGCGCTAATGCACTGATTCCTGGTTTCAAGGTCCGGACTCACTAGAACTCCCAAGTCTCTCTCGCACTCAGTTTTCTCTAAAAGCGTGTTATCTAAGCTATTTTCGGGATTGTGTAGTCCTACGTTTAACACGCTACATTTAGAGATATTGAAGTTCATTTGATTTTCACCGACCATGTGACCAATTTGTTAAGATCATCCTGCAGAATCTCTGCGTCGTCTCCTGACCTAATTTGGCGTCCTATTTTAGTGTCGTTCGTAAACTTACTAACATCACTATTTATCCCGTCGTCTAAGTCTTTTATGTACAAAATGAATAACAAGGGACCCAAAACCGAGCCCTATGGGACCCCACTAGTAACATTGACCAACCTAGATTTTACTCCATTTATGGTGACCCGCTGTTTTCTGTTACTAATCCAAGCTCTAATCCATTCTAACACTTTTCCTCCTATGCCATGCGCTTTGATTTTATTTAGTAGTCTCTGGTGTGGCACCTTGTCGAACGCTTTGCTAAAGTCAAGGTAAATAACATCGTAATTATCATTGTTATCTGACGCCTTATATACTTTAGTGTAAAAGGAAAGAAGATTAGTCACACATGACCTTCCCTTGGAGAAACCATGCTGTGAATCGCAAATTAAATTATGTCTTTCGATGTGTTCTCTGAGTCTATTTACTATTACTGATTCAAGCATTTTTCCTATAACCGATGTCAAACTGATTGGCCTGTAGTTGCATATAGACGATCTATTTCCCTTCTTAAAAACAGGAACAACGTTTGCCTGCCTCCAAGCAATAGGCAAAAAACAGTGTCTACCGATTTATTGAATATTTCAGTTAACTGGTCGCAGATTTCAAATTTACACTTCTTAAGCATTCTCGGAAAAATTTCGTCTGGTCCCGGGGATTTTGTAGCTTGTTTTTCAATCTGCTTGAATACTTTTTCTTTACTAATGCTGATATTAGATAGACTACTTTCTTCATCCCCTCTGAAAATCGGATCGTATTCAGGTACTTTATCTAACCTCTCATGAGTAAACACAGAAAAAAAAAAAATGTTAAACTCCTCACTCATTTTTTCCTCCAATTCTATCATGACATTTTCATCGTTTTTAATTGGTCCTATTCTTTCTTTAATTTTTGTTCTATAGAGATGAAAGAAACCCTTTTGGTTGGATCGTGCTTGACTGGCAACCTAAATTTCATAATTACGTTTCGCTGTGCGTGTATTCTTTCCAACCAGCTTTACCACTTCGTTGTATCTTGAACTAAGATGTGTTTCCCAGTTTTTTATTTTTACGTAAAGTCCTCTTTTCATTCATGTAAATTCTCACTTTTACACCACGTCATCAGTGTATATGGTTCATTTCTATTCCGTACGGGTACACGAACTTGTCTCTACATATTTCTTTACATTACTCTGAGATAACAAGTGCGTTTGCATGCGCTTATGGTCGTCTTTGCAACAGGGAACAATACCGGGTAGGACTCGAGTCGAGGATTCAAACGGGCACAATTGAATCTCCCCAGTTTACAGGACTATTGAGATGCCCTCCATTAAGCTGGTAATCCTATCCAGGCACTCTAGTTCCATTGAGAGGCGCTAAGCACCCGGACTGAGGCGCCCTCACGGTCAGACCGAACCTCGTGAATGGTCGTCAGACTAATTATACCCAAAACAAGTTATCCAAAATAATATCTTAAATCTCCAAGGATTATTTTAATGAGTATTGTATATTTATGTTGATGAATTTATGGACTTTTGAATTGTTTATACATAACTGGCTCTTTGAGTGTTAATTGCATCATATCCTTATCTTTCTAACTTTAGTTTAAACCAAAATCCCACCAGTCCATGTAATCTATGCAGCTAGGATAACTTGTAAATAATGTTGCATTGACATAATTACAAATGGAATAAACTTCCAGTCCGAGACGAGTGAAGATATATATATATATATATTTTATCCATTTGGATGAGCACCAAAGCCATTCTGTTTTGCACCAACCTCGTTGTAGATAAACTAAAAGGTTTCTTTCGGAATGTTTCATCGTTACAACTCATTGTACGGAAGGATCTGGTGTAAATTTATGAAAATAAACTGGCGATGATGGAGTGTATGGCATATTTTGCACCTCTGTTAGGCAGAGATGCTTGGACACTTTTGTTAGTACCGTTTAAAAATGTAAATTTTGAATACTGGGCTCCTGAAGATTTTTTGAGGAATAAGGATACGATGATAAATGCGTATTAGGAGAATGTACAAAGAAGGCAATGTGTGCAACATGAACATTACTTTAATGAAGTGGTTTGAACATGTGGCGAATAAGACGACTTTATTCAGTTGAGAGTAAACGCTTAACCTCCCAGAAAGCTGAACATCAATTCATACTCTCTGTCTGTCTGTTTGTTTGTTTGTCTGTCTGTCTGTCTGTCTGTCTCTCTCTCTCACTCTCTCTCTCTCTCTCTCTCTCTCTCTCTCTCTCTCTCGTTTCTATCGTGCCACTTTCTCAATCCCCCTCCTCCTCTCTTCCTCACCCTCTTCCAACTCATTCTCCTCCTCGTACTTCTACTTCCCCTTCTCTTCTTTCTATTTTTTATTCGTCCTCCTATACTTCTCCATATACTCCTCTTTCCTCGCCTTCTCTTTTTTCTCCGCGTCCTGCTGTTACTTATTTTCTCCTCCTCTTTCCTCTTTTCTTCTTCCTTTTCCTCCCACTTCTCCTTTCCCCCTTCTCCTTCCACTCCTTATTTTTCTCTTCCTCCTCCTTTTCCTCCTTGCCCTTTTACTCTTCCTCCTCTTCCTTCTCTTGCTCCTCTTGTTTCCTACCTTACTCCCTTACAGTTGACTTTCCCCTTCCATCAACATTTCCCTCGCGAATTCTCGCCTCCTCTGGCTCCCTCTCCTCCTCTCCCGCTTCCCTCCCTTTAGTTCCCCTCCACCTCTCTCCTCTGCACACCTTCCCTCGCAACTTCCCCTCAGAAGAGCGTAAATACTGGATGTCTGACAGCCGGTACACTGCGCAGTGTGCAGCCATCTGCAGTCTTTGGTAAATAGGAGGTATTGGACGGTAATCAGCCTTATTATTTCTCTATTGTCCTTTTAAGAAATATAAGTCTTGTATGTGATCATTTCAACACCATTTGTGGGATAACAGATCGTTGTAGAGATGCTGGTTAGGGTAAGTGCCCCGTTTACTGGAGTTGACAAAAATAGCTATTGCCTTTATCACAGGTGACGAAAGGGTTGGTTCTTGTGAAAAACCCTACAGATGGACGACGGCTGGATAGCAGCTGGTTGAAAACTGCACGTTTTATTGTAACTTCTAAGTAGACGTCTTCTCGTATCGTTACTAGTGTTTGAAAGTGTAAAGAATACTTTATGAGGCTACCTGATAAATCTATATACTAATATAAGAATTCCTGATGATATCAATCTAAATCGAACAGGAAACAGGAAATTTCTCAAGGGAACACCTCTCCTCCGCCCCCTGATTGGTTGAGAGAGTGTGTAACGTCACGCAAAGGAGACAACTGATTGACCGTGAGCGGTGAGGCAACAGAGACGTCTGGTTGACTGAAGGTGCATGTGAGGAAAGCAAGCTCATCCGAAGGGCCAAGCCACCGCGTAGGGGGGTCGGGCGCAGCCCGTTGATCGTAGATGTAAAAACATATACTGAAAACCACAACAAAGTAATGTCGTAGCACATTTGTAGAATAATGCTAATGACCCACTTTCGGAGAAGAATAGGCGAAAGTAAAATGATCCGTGTATTTCGAAAGTGGGTCATTAGTATTAATATACTGAAAAAGTAAAAACTAATATTGAAAGCCGTGAGCTACATATGAATATATCAGTCAAAAAGAAGAAGATAAAGAGGAAGAAGGAAAAGAGGAAGAAGAAAAAGAAGAAGAAGAAGAAGGAGAAGAAGAAGAAGATGAGGAAGAAGAGAAAGAAGAAGAACGCGAAGAAGAAGAAGAGGAGGAAGAAGAAGAGGAGGAAGAAGAAGAGGAGGAAGAAGAAGAAGAAGAAGAAGAAGAAGAAGAAGAAGAAGAAGCAGAAGAAGGAGAAGAAGAAGAAGAAGAAGAAAAAGAAGAAGAAGAAGAAGAAGAAGAAGAAGAAGGAGAAGAAGAAAAAAGAAGAAAAAGAAAAAAGAAGTAGAAAAAGAAGAAAGAAAAGAAGAAGAAGAAGAAGAAGAAGAAGAAGAAGAAGAAGAAGAAGAAGGAGAAGAAGAAGAATGTGAAGAAGAAGAAGAAGAAGAAGAAGAAGAAGAAGAAGAAGAAGAAGAAGAAGAAGAAGAAGAAGAAGAAGAAGAAGAAGAAGAAGAAGAAGAAGAAGAAAAGAAGAAAAAGAAAAAGAAAAAAAAAAGAAGAAGGAAAAGAAGAAGAAGAAGAAGAAGAAGAAGAAGAAGAAGAAGAAGAAGAAGAAGAAGAAGAAGAAGAAGAAGAAGAAGAAGAAGAAGAAGAAGAAGAAGAAGAAGAAGAAGAAGATAATATATTAAAATTAACAAGACAATTTTGAACTGATGTCAAAGGCAAGAAAAAAAAAAGAGTACCAATACACAATAAGATACTCTTCTATCTCTAGAAAATAATGTATGAGAGTGTAGACACAATTATATACCTGACATAAAAGAAATAGTGTACACAATATTTATAGAAACCTTATCTTAGCTTAACAAAATCATAAAAAAAATAGTGAAGAAGTTAGAAAAAGTGGCTGCATTAATTAAAGTAAGTAATTCAGGGTTCACGTTCGAAACTCGATCACGATAGCTGGGCTAGTTATTAGTAAGACATGACTATAAAGTTATTATTCATTCCACATTTAATTGAAATGTTTATCAACGCTTTAAAGTCTGCTACGGGGGATAAAATCGTGGCTGTCAATGCGACCTTACTTCCCCGTGACCTCGAAGTGGTGTTGTTTGTTTTTTGTTTATATTTATGGAGTGTGACAGGGTCGTGCACCCTCCTCAGGGGCCACCAGAACACCTCTGCTCTCTTTATGTCCATCGAGAGGTGTTGCTTAGAGTCGCACCCGAGGTTATTTCCTTTATTTCCAGACTGAAAACCTTGAACTTTGAGAGTTCATAGCTTGGGGCAAGTGCAGTTTATACGCCACATTCTGTGCAGTAGTTCCCTAAGGCCACCTGGCGACTTTTATGTGCCTGCAAGGGGCGAAGTAAGCATCAACTCTGTTCACGAGATCAATTTCGAAGTAAATGTGGATGTGTCGGAGCTATCGTGTCTGCCGATAGCTGGTACTCACTCAGGATGTACGAGCAGAGAAAAGGTGACAGGTCTGAACTTTGCTAATTTCCTCATGGTAAAAGCTCATTTTCACTCTTGTATCATGTGATCTTTCTACATACCTCATATGGGACATCATTTTCATAAGTTTTATGCAATTAGTACCTTAGAGACTACATACCAGAGACACGCAGTACTATTTAATAACCAGACCCACTGTTCCTAAAAGAAATCAATACTGATGTCTTTAAACTTTAACTATCCTTCATTTCTACTACCCTCTTAAATCTCTCTTTATAGACTCTATAGCTCTCTCTCTCTTCGACGCCATTTTGTCCCTTAGTATAGAAGCGCTGGATATGAACGATGGAACATTAATATCTATAAAATATGTGATGTTTCAACCCTCT
>NC_134807.1:42722827-42730327 GCF_046742065.1 Oratosquilla oratoria | reverse complement strand
CCTGGCTTTCTCTTGCAGCTGGCGCAGGCAGAACACCATGTCTGTGGTGCTACAATGTTTGCGGAAGCCACATTGGCTCTCTGGGAGATTTGTTTCGGTTATTTTATCCGTAAGCCGAGAAAGCATGATCTTAGCAACAATTTTACCGGCCACCGTTAGGAGTGATATGCCCCTGCTATTGCCACAGTTAGCCCTATCTCCCTTCTTCTTATAGAGGGTGATGATATTTGCATCTTTCAGTATGTGAGGTACCTCCCCAGTTGTCCAGACCTCGCTGATAAGTTTGTGGAGATTAACTTTTAGTAGGTAGCCTCCTTGTTTAAAGAGCTCTGCTGGGATTCCATCTGGACCTGGGCTTTTGTTATTTTTTAGCTCGCTAATAGCTCTTAGGACTTCTCCCATTTCTGGTGGATTGTCTAGAGAGACCATGGTGGGAAGATTGGGTAGGCTGTCAAATATGGTAGGTATGATGGGATTAATCTGATTAAGAAGGGTATTAAAATGTTCAGCCCATCTGGAGGTAATTTGCTCATTGCTCTTCAGCAGTGTGGTTCCATCTGCTGCTCTAACTGGATGGTTGCTAAAACAAATAAACAGATAAAACAAATAATACATAGGTATAGTTAAATGATAAACAAACAGGCAAACAGTAAACAATAATAAACTGACAAATAAACAACAACAAAATGGAAATCAAGCAAATAACAGACAGAAACAATAACAAGCAAATAATAAAATAATATAAAATAAATGGTAGTCATTACAGCATCTTAAATGTTTATCTAAACGAATCTTAAGCTTCGAACTGAGTTGCATTGCACTGGCTCTGCAAGAAGTTTATTACATTCATTAACTACACGGTTGGCGAAAGCGTTTTTACGCACTTTCAAATTAAATCTATTTCCTGACAGTTTAAGACCATTATTTCTAGTTGGATTTTCATTCAGTGTAAGAATTTTGTTACTTTTGATGTTGTCAATTCCATTCAGAATCATAAAGACCTGTATCAAGTCACCTCTGAGTCTACGCTTTTTAGGGAAAACAGATTCATATGTTTTAGCCAATTTTTGTATGATTTTTTTAAAATCAATTTTGTGGCTCTCCTTTGTACTTTTTCCAATCTGTCAATGTCTTTAATGGGATTCGGTGACCATACAGAAAAAGCATATTCCAAATGTGGACGAACTAACGATTTATATAGCTTGTTGAGAGGTGAGCTTTTAAAGTCAAAAGATTGCGCGATCAGTCCTAGAATCTTATTTACTTTCTCAGAGGCTGAAAAACACTGCTTAGATGATTTGAGATCGTTACTGATAATTACCCCTAGATTCTTCTTACCATCCACTTTTGTTAACGAATTAACAAATTTCCAAATAACTTGTAATTTTACTTACTGTTATTTTTACCTATGTGCATAACCTTGCATTTACTTGTGTTAAATTTCATTAGCCACTTTTCAGACCATTGCTGCAATTTATCTAAATCTTTTTGAATATCTAATTGACTGAAGTGATCATACGCCATCCCGCACAATTTTGTATCATCAGCAAATTTGGAGACAGTATATTTTAGCCCTTGGTCTATTTCATTTATTTATACTATGAATAGAAGTGGCCCAAGAACGGAACCCTGAGGAACTCTACTCGTAATATTTTTCCATCTAGAAGTTTTACCATTTAAAAAACTCTCTATTTTCGATCATTCAACCATTTTCTAGTCCAACTTAATAGGCTGCCACTTACTCCGTGTGAAGCTAATTTAGTAAGTAGTCTTTCGTGGAGGACGGTATCAAAAGCTTTTGCAAAGTCTAAATATAGTAAATCTATATTGTTTCTTTTGTCATAACTCGAGATGACTGTGTTGTAGAATTCGAGTAAATTAGTCACGCAAGAACGTTTCCGTCTGAAACCATGCTGGCTATCATTTATCAAACAGTTACTTTCTAAATGATGTTAGATAGCATCTCTGATGTTAGTTTTCATATGCTTTTCTATGATTGAAGCCAAAATTTTAGGCCTGTAGTTATTTGGTTTCTTTTTGTCACCTTTTTTGAATACTGAAGTGACGTTAGCTAGCTTCCATTCTCTTGGGACATCTCCGGATATGATGGATATTTTGAAAATAATTTCTAATGGAACAACAATCTCATTTTTCATTTCCTTTAAGATTCTTGGATACCAACCATCAGGCCCTGGTGTTTTATTAACTTTGAGTTTGTCTATACACCTTTTAATTTTTTCTTTTGTTATATTTACCGTAGTGCGTACGGTAATAGTTTCGTTGTTTCAGGGGCACGGTGTGGAAAGACGCGGGTAATCACACCACTCAAAACAAAAGGAACCGATCATTATAAGTCAAAACTTTATAACAGCAACACCTTACGTCCATGGAGAGCTTTACATTTCCTCATCTATGGAAAAGGCATTCGGGCACAGCAGCAGTAAGCTCTCAGAATTGTCAAAAGTGACTGAACAGTTCGTCAGTACCGTCAGGAGGGAGCTGCTTTCTTCCGACGACAATTGTGAAAGTGTTGCCGAGAGGAAATATCATTCTTGATGATCAGACATCATCAGGGACACCAAATTGGTCACTGAATTGCAAGCCATGGTTGATGAAGACCCCAGCCGGTCCATGAGGTCTATTGCCAGAAAGCTTCAAGTGTCTGAGGGCACCGTAAGGAGGTGTTTGCATGAAGATATCAGATAGAAGTTATACAAGATGCGTAAGGGTCAACTCCTCTCCACAAAGATGCAGGAAATCCGCTTCAAAAAGAGCAAGAAGATGCTCAACAAACCGAAGCACCCTCTGGAGAACATACTCTGGTTCTTTTCAGGCAAAAAGAACTTCTGTCAGGACCAGGCCCACAACTCTCAGAACAACAGGTGGTTGGCTGTCTGTCCCAAGGATGTACCAAGGGTCATGAAAATCAAGTTTCCTGCAACTGTCATGGTGTTTGGGGTAATCAGTAGCGAAGGCCAAATCATGCCCCTGTTCTTCTTTCCCCAGGGGCTCAGGGTGAACACCGAAGTGTACATCGACGTCCTACAGACCCATGTGAAGACGTGGATTAAGTAAGTAGCTGCTGTTGGACCCTACGTGTGGCAATAAAACTTGGCACCATGTCATACCTAGTAAATCTCAGAAATGGCTCTCCGACAATTTATTTGATATCGTTGCCCTTGATGTGTGACCCCCTAACTCACCTGATCTCAACCCTATGGACTATTTTGTATGGGACGCAGTTGAATGAGAAACTAACCACACCACATGCAAGAGTAAGGATGATCTGATCAGTTGGATCAATGTTGCCTTCGCCACTCTCTCCAAGGAGGTCGTGAAGAAGACCTGTACCAGGTTTCGAGGGCGTGTTGAGAACATCAATGATGCCAAGGGCGGATTCGTCGAGTAACGAAGACACCAGAAGTGTGCTGATACAGAGTATGTTTTCTTTTTTGCAATAAATGCATTTTCAACTAAGTTGTGATTTTTTTTGTGTGACCCTAAATAACGAAACCATTACCGTACCCACTATGTATATATATATATATATATATATATATATATATACATATATCCATATATATACATATATCCATATATATACACAAACACACACACACACACACACACACACACACACACACACACACACGCACGCATACACACACACATACACACACACACACACACACACACACACACACACACACACACACACACACACACACACACACACAAAAACAAAAATATATATATATATATATATATATATATATATATATATATATATATGTATATATATATATATATATATGTATATATATATATATATATATATATATATATATATATATATATATATCATTAAAAGTGATGGCTAGTTGTGCATTAATTATTTTCTTAAAGGTATTTTCCATATACCTCATTATGGATTTGTGTTCCTTAGAAAGGAAATTTAATACTTGGCTATATGTAGTCACATTTAGCTAATATAACTACATACAGCCAAGTCATAAATTTTCTTTCTAAGGAACACAAATCCATAATAAGGTATATGGAAAATACCTTTAAGAAAATAATTAATGCACAATTAGCCATCACTTTTAATGTTATATGCATTAGAGAAAAACTCTTTTTGAGTGTCACTCCAAGAAGAACAGTGGCTGAGGGCTCTTCTGAAAAAGGCGCTAATGGTGGCGTCTTTGTACCTCTGAGGACACTCGCTCTCTCCATTCATGCACAGTCCGGGATTGGTTTCTTTGACGTAGACACTATAAGAAAAAGAAGGACAATTAGTCTGCTTGAGTAGGACGTCCAGGAAGGGGAGGGAACCCCCTTCACTGTGCTCTACGGTGAAGTTAAGTCCCGACACCTCCATGAACTTCCCCCTCAATTGATCAATTTCAGAAAGGGAGTCAGTTTTTACAAATATATCATCTATATATCTGCAATAAAGGCTAGGTTTTTCAATTTGACTAAAAATAAATTCCTCTACAGTTCCCATGAAAAAATTGGCAAACAGAACACCAAGGGGGGATCCCATGGCAACTCCATCAATTTGGCGGTAGAGCACAGTGAAGGGGGTTCCCTCCCCTTCCTGGACGTCCTACTCAAGCAGACTAATTGTCCTTCTTTTTCTTATAGTGTCTACGTCAAAGAAACCAATCCCGGACTGTGCATGAATGGAGAGAGCGAGTGTCCTCAGAGGTACAAAGACGCCACCATTAGCGCCTTTTTCAGAAGAGCCCTCAGCCACTGTTCTTCTTGGAGTGACACTCAAAAAGAGTTTGATCGGGTCCACCAACTCCTTATCAACAATGGTTACACGAATCACGAGGTCCAAGCCAATCTTCGCAGAGTGATCGACAATTGGTATAAACAAACACGACCGACTACAGTAGGACACGAAGGGACCGCAATTAAGGTGTTCTACAAAGCTTGCATGTCTACCAAATACAAGGAGGATGAAAAGATTATAAAGAACATAATCTATAGAAATGTTGTCCCCAAAAAAGAAAGTGATAAATTGTCCTTCACAATCTTTTACAAAAGTAGAAAGACCTCTTCTCTACTTTTAAGGAACAACCCCGCTCCAGAACCCCAGGAGGTTCGTCAATCCCACGTAGTATATAAATACACATGCCCAGAGGAGGACTGCACGCCCCTTTCTGTCTACGTGGGAAGGACGACCACCACATTATCTAGAAGAATCACCATGCACTTGCAACACGGAGGACCCAAGCAACACCACTGGACCCAGCATCGACGCCACCTCGATAGGGAGACTATGGTAAAAAACACCGAAGTTGTGGCAAAAGAAGAGGACCCTCAGCGCTTGGCTATCTTGGAAGCCATATGGATAAAGGAGCTGCAACCTGCCATTAATAGGCAGGTAAATGATTTCGCCCTCCTCCCTAGCATGAAACCTGTTCGGAGGAGCCAGATGGACAATCCCAAGACATCGGGCTCTCCTTCCCAGAGGCTCCCCATTCCCCGCGAAAGGGAAGAACTTCCTACCATACGTCGTTCCCAAAGACTGAGAAGCAGATTGGCGCCGAACCCGGGAGTGACCTCCCCGAGTACCATTTCCGCCAACTTGTGATCTCTCCCAGTGTTTGTGGTCCTGCGTGTGACTTCCCCCAGTTGCAACACGGTGACTTCTCCCCGTGCTTCCCATTTCATTTAAAATATGCTCCCTTTCCCTTTCTTTTCACTTCAACTGAGGATGCAGAAAGATCTGCGAAACGTCTTGATAACTATTTTGTTGTGCTTGTATTTTGTTTTTTGCTGTATTTCTTGTATTAATTTCTTGTATTGTGTTTATTGTGTACTATACTTTTGTGTCTATTATAACTTTTGTGTTTCCTATGAATTTTGGAAATCTGATTTACTCCCTTTCCCCCTACCAAAAATCTACTTTTCGCAAGCTTGAGAGCTCACGGAAAAAACTAATCAATAATTCTTTTGCTGTCGTTTTTAACAGAATATATATATATATATATATATACACATATATATATATATATATATATATACACATATATATATATATTTATATATATATATATATATACATATATATGTATATATATATATATATATATAGATAGATAGATAGATAGATAAATAGATAGATAGATAGATAGATAGATTGATTGATTGATTGATAGAATATGAATACTGGAATCGTTGCTAAAAGTTTATTCCTACGTTTCGAGCCCTATCCGGGTTTTGTCTTCAGAGATACAGTGGAAGCGAAAGGAATATATACATAGGTTACGTGTGCTACACTGAGAAATGTAACCTTAGTAGACAATATCTCTGGCACAATTGCTCTCCAGGATACACATTCGTCACAAGGTCAGACATAAGTTCACAAAAATATATGTAAACACAGATAAAGGTGAAAATAATGTCAAACAACAAAGAATGTAAATAAAATTAAAACATACATAAACTGAAGTAAAAAAATGACCAGCAGAAATACACCAATCCAATCAGCCTACAACTTTTATAGCCCGTCATCCCTGATAGAATAAAACAGAAATGAAATAAAATACAATAGATAAATGAATAAATAAATAATTAAAATAACATGGGGGCGGGGTAACAAAAAAAATACCATCAAGACCACATGAGTGAGTGCACAGATACACACGTAGATATACTACCTAACAAAAGCTTGAAAGGAAGGGGAACGTAGAAATTAATTAGATAAACAAAGAAAGACAGAGTCCTCCCAACGTGTGCATTAAAGCCTAGTGCACAAACTAAAAACTAATACAAGACACGTAAATAAACAAAACTTAAATAAAAGCAGAAATGAATACATGAATAAACATATAATACATATTTAGCGAATAGATGAATGAGTATGAAGTTAATAAAAAAATACACGGCACTGTTGATTTATATTGCATCTGTCTAGCCTGTCCCTAGCACATTTGTTAATGTTTTTCAAAATAACACATCTGTTGACGCTGTCTTTGTCACTGGTCCACGTTTCTATGAAAAGCCCTAAGCCTTTTCCGTTTCCTTTGTATCTGACCTCGCATTCTGGCAATCCATCTTGTGCTGTCGATCTTTGCAGCTCACTTTTTCCTGTCTTTCTGTCTTACTTTGTCCCTTCGTCTCTCTCGCCTTCTTCCTCTTCCTTTGGCTCCTCTTTCTTTCTTTATCCTTTCACCACGAATAGGAGTGGTTACGGTGATATTAGTAAATAAATATTAGTTGATTTAATTTGGGAGTGTGCATTGACCCTCTACTTCTCCACTAATGCCTTTACCACAAGAGACGCTTTGGTTAGAAAATAAAATATCTGCATCTCCGACTACTCTTTGCACTAGTATAAGCAAGATAACCCGAGGAGGAGGAGGAGGAGGAAGAGGAGGAGGAAGAAAAGGAGGAGGAGGAGGAGGAGAAGGAGGAAGAGGAGGAGGAGGAAGGTTAGGAGGAGGAGGAGGAGGAGGAGGAGGAGGAGGAGGAGAAGGAGGAGGAGGA
>NC_134807.1:42702827-42707827 GCF_046742065.1 Oratosquilla oratoria | reverse complement strand
AAAGGGAGAAGTGGTGGTGGAGGTAGAATGTAGATTGAGAGAAGCGAGTAAATGCCTTGGTGGATTAAAAAGTGTAATGAGAAATAGACATTTGGGAATGGATGCTAAGAGGAGGTTATATGAAGGAGTGATTGTGCCGACAGCACTGTATTGGGCAGAAACATGGAACATAGGAGAGAAAGAGAGATGGAGTTTGAATGTGTTTGAGATAAAATGTCTGAGAGGTATGATAGGGGTTACTAGGCTGGATAGAGTGAGAAATGAGGAGGTGAGGAGGAGAACAGGGGTGGAAAAGGATTTGGAGATAGGGTTGATAAAAGAGTATTAGGATGGTTTTGACACATGAAAAGAATGAGCGAAGAAAGATTAGTAAAAGAGGTGTGGAAGGCAGAAGTAGAAGGAGTGAATATGAGGGGGCGTCCTAGGATGAGATGAATGGATAAGGTAAAAGGGGCATTACAAAAGTGAGGAATGTCTGTTGAGGAAGGACGGGAGAGGACAGGAGATGGGATGAATGGAGAAGGGTTGTGTATGGATGATGCTGTGATGCATGAGGGGGAGTGGGTGGGTGATGGGGGGGTGAGGAAGTATGTATGAGAAATATTTTGACGCAGCCCGAAGGGATTTCTCCCCGTCTTCTGCTTTTCTTCATGAGGGGACGGAGAGGTGGGTCACCGAATTAATGAAGCGGCTTTGCTGTGGATGTGCTGTGTCTTGCGACACTGCTTCTGACCCAGGGCAGTGGACAGGATGCAGGGATGACCTGTCATCCAGGAGGTGCCAAGATAGGAGGGAGGGAGGAGGGTGAAGGGGAGTGGAGTAGGTAGGGGATGAAATGGGTGGGAGTGGTTATGCCTTTTTCTTTTTGGCTACCCCCGTGTAAGGGGGAAAAAGCCTTTGGTATGTGCATGTATGTAATTAAATATGTGGGAAATATAACCTGGATAATTTGGTTTGTTGCACTTTCAAGTCCCACTTTTCTCTAGTATTAGAAATTTTCATTATTTCTTCACTATTTCTTTGTGGTCCTCTTATCTAATCCTTCTCTTAAAAGTTTCCATGCCTCGGGATGGCGTCATATCCTCTCTTCTCTTATTCCTGTTATGCTCTTATTCTATTCTTCTGTTCTTCTGTGCCTCTGTTCCTCTGTTCTTCTGTTCTTTTGTTCTTCTGTTCTTCTGTTCTTCTGTTCTTCTGTTCTTCTGTTCTTCTGTTCTTCTGTTTCTCTGTTTCTCTGTTCCTCTGTTCCTATGTTCTTCTGTTCTTCTGTTCCTCTGTTCCTCTGTTCCTCTGTTCTTCTGTTCTTCTGTTCTTCTGTTCCTCTGTTCTTCTGTTCTTCTGTTTTTCTTTCTTCGGTTCTTTTGTTCTTTTGTTCTTCTGTTATCTTGTATCCATTGTTAATCTGGGCCAAAATGTGTTGAAAGACGCTCAGTACCCTCACGCAGTTGGTGGTAAGTGTATGTGTCTATGTATGTGTACGCGTATGTGGGTGTTTATTTATAGTATATTATGTGTAGGTATTTGTGTGTGTGTGTGTGTGTGTGTGTGTGTGTGTGTGTGTGTGTGTGTGTGTGTGTGTGTGTGTGTGTGTGTGTACGTGCGTATGAGTGTGTGTATATGTATATATTGTATGTGTGTACATGTAAACAAGCGAGCGGATGTGTGCCTCTCCAAGTACATGTGTATGTCTGTGCTCGCTTTCTCAGGCGTGTTCACGTGTGTATGCAGCGTATAATACTTGTGCCGTGGAAAGCATTGTATACATGACATCGTCTATTGTGTGTGAGAGAGCGGACCTCACCAGCGAGAGCATTGGAGCGGAGATTATAGAACACGTGAAAGAGGGACGTACAGACCACAATACTTCGGGCGTGGAAGAACAGTAGCACCATGCAACGGAAAAAGGTGCATTTCTATTCATTTTCTTCACAAAAGAAAAAGAAAATGCATACAGTGGCATGGGAAAACTGTCCAAACTGAGACTCGGTGAATACTCTCCAAAATGTATGAGTTCACGTATCAACTCTTAAACAAATTATTCCAAAAAGAGGCTTTTGAGACACAACATACAGAGCCCAGGATTAAGCTTGTAACTAAAAATAATGGATTAGAATAAGGGAGTACCAAAAGATTGGTTACATAAAGAAAACTAAGAATAGATGTCCAAAGAATTCAATAATTTACTGTGGGTGTGTATGATTGTGTGCGTATGTGTGTGTATCTGTATTTGAGTGTGTCTGTGCGTGTGTTTATTTTGTGTGTGTGTGTGTATGTGTGTTTGAGTGCGCGTGCGCTTGTGTGTGTGCATGTGTGTCTATGTGTGTGTGTTTGAGTATGTGTGTGTGTGCATGTGTGTCTGTGTGTGTATTTTGTGTGTGTGTGTATTTTGCGTGTGTGTGTGTTTGAGTGTGTGTGTGCATGTGTGCCTGTGTGTGTGTGTGTGTGTGTGCGCATGTGTGTGTGTGTGTGTGTGTGCGCGCGCGTGCTTGTGTGTATGTATGTGTGTGTGTGTGTGTGTGTGTGTGTGTGTGTGTGTGTGTGTGTGTGTGTGTGTGTGTGTGTGTGTGTGTGTGTGTGTGTGTGTGTGTGTGTGTGTGTGTGTGTGTGTGTGTGTGTGTGTGTGCATGTATGTGTACGTGTGTGTGTGTATGTGCATGTTTGTGTGTGTATGTGCATTTGTATAAATGGGTGGGTATGAGAGTGGACGTCTGTATATTGAAAAAAAAATATATATAATATTAAGTGTCCTTCCGAAGGAATAGCAATACTATCATGTTCTGTAATTCTATAGCCCTAACAATGATCTTTCGTGACACATAATACAACAAAAATTTTCTTCAGCGCTTTATAGAAGAGCCTTTTCTTATATCCCATGCAGTACTTTATTCTTAAAAAAAAAAAAAAAAAAAAAAAAACAGAAAGTGAACATATCGTGGAACATATTTGTGGAAGTGTCACAAGAAGTGACCCTCAAAAAGTGTTCAACTAAAACGTGGTATTCAGGGCAACCCTGAGAGTGAGCAACCCTTATTAAGTTTTCCAGCCCTCTGATGGTCAACAATAGAAACTTCATACTGCCGTGGACCTGTCCAGAATAAAAAATAATCACCTACGTACAAAGAAGTATACCCACGCACACACGTGCATGGACATACGCACACATCTCCATTTATTCGCATAGGTACACATAGAGAATTATACAAACACCCCCCACCCCACACACACACACACACACACACACACACACACACACACACACACACACACACACACACACACACACACACACACACACACACACACACACACACACACACACACACACACACACACACACACACACACACACACACACACACACACACACACACACACACACACACACACACACACACACACACACACACACACACACACACACACACACACACACACACACACACACACACACACACACACACACACACACACACACACACACACACACACACACACGCATATATATATATATATATTATATACATACATATATATATATATATATATACATGTATATGTATATATATATATATGTATATATATATATACATATATATATTTAAAAATGAATACATGTACACTATCGCCTGTGTACCCCACACACATACGCACAATCTCACACAAATGGAAACATGCTCATGTTTATACAAATGGTGAAGCAAGATGATACTCTTGAATAAGAATGCGAGGAAAAAATTAAAAGCACAAAACGTCAGTTTCCTCCCTGTGTTTACTCAGGAAAGACGTGGGGAGACCAAGGCACACAAAAAAAGAAAAAAAAAATGAGAATTGCAGAAAAGAAGTGGAAAGAAGAAGGTGCAATAAAAGGGATTAGAATTGCAGAAAGACTGAAAAAACATAGAAATATATGAAGGGATCAAAAACTAAAGGAAAGCACAACAAGAGAAAGGAACTGGGTTCAGAACATTTTTAGAATCTTGTGCACATGATCGATGTCCTTTACTAAAATATTATAGGTAAATACTAATGGAGGTCATACTTGTGCGTCTAATGTGTAAGAGAGGATACATAAAAAATCACTTATTCACATGTTAATGATCTAATTGCTGGCTGTTACGTGCTCATATTATGCCTTCACAACTATGTTGTCCCCCCCACCCCGCCTTATCATCGGGACAGTTTCGTCTGTGCATCTGTGTATGCGCCTATAGGTTATTAGGTTATATTGTACGTTCTATTTCTTCTTGGTTAATTTTGGTTAATTGTCTTTGTATTCACACTAACTTTCAATCAATGTTACCATGTTGAGTTGTATAACAAAGTTAATGTATATTTCATCAAATAAACGTTAATTGGTAACTGTCGAGCTTGGGCGAGCTAGTGTCCCCCTGCTCGTCCAGTCTCTCTCCTACCCTCACTCCCTTACTTTTTCGCATTCGTCGTTTAAAGGCGTGCCCAGTACCCAGTCCCATCTAATACCATTGGGGGGTATACGGTATACGGTATTGTATAATTGTAAGTAGTGCTGATAATTCCAATTGAATGTAAAATCTCTTATTTGTTCAATTATTAGTCTTCATCTGTTATGTGTCTTGTTTAATATAATGTTAATTAAGTATAACATATCTAATATATCCTACTAACTTAAATCATGAAGACATCCTTAGTCATTCTTTCCACATCTCTATAACTGAATTAAGAGAAATCTTCAAGATAGTGAAACATAACCAAATTACTAAGTATCTTCAAATAATACAGGAATTATCGACCACACAAATATTTGAAGAGTGGTGGCGACAGTTATATTGTCGTGGCTTCCCTTTTTTTCGTCTCTTATATATTAAGTTGAGGTAGGTTTCACTCCTCGAGTATAAGAAATAGATGGGAACACGGCACTGGCAAACAATAACGATGAAAAAATAGAATGAATTATCTAAATACGTATGGACAAACAAAATATGGAAGAAAAAAATATCAGTTTGATTCTTTCTATCTTGGAA
>NC_134807.1:42677827-42692827 GCF_046742065.1 Oratosquilla oratoria | reverse complement strand
ACTCTGTTTGATATGAAGATAACTTAGTCCTCAGGTTTTGTGTTTTCAGAGAATCACACCCGAAAGAATTGGAAATGAGACACTTAAGTCATAATAAGAAAATGAAATTTTGATCTCCGAAAGTGATCATGATTATTTTCTATTATTTATTTACTACCTATGGTAAAGAGAGGATGCTCACATAGGCGCCAAAGAAGGAAGCATTGTTGGCTGTCATGAGTAGATGTGATGGCAATTTAATGGACTGAAAAAGAGGGTAGTGAAGAAAATTAATGTTCTGAAAAGGATATTAGTAAAGAGATCTATTGCTCTCCTGCTGTCATTGACATGGGAATCTATAATCGACAACCAAATTCTCTGACTGTTTGACTGTTCTTTTCTTACTCTTTGATCCATCCTATGCTTCTAATGGCTAAAATAAGGTAAGTGTATCAAAATTACGGAACACTTTCCACATAACCGAAAGAAGCCTATTTTCACTAACACTTGAATGATGAATGGATCCAATCTATGTTTCCGTTGGCTAAAATAAGGTAATTGTATCAAAAGTAGAGCAAACATTAAACCTGGAAAATGAGAACCTACCTCTATTTATATTTGAATAATAATCTCAAAATGATTATTTCATTTCGGGTAGCGCACCCCATCCCGTCTCAGCCGCTCCCCTCCCCTCCACTAATAAAAACACGGGTCTCGTGTTCCGAATGATAGCCTGTTAGCACTGCGAGCTAATTTCACAGCATTTTTTTCTGTAAAAAGGTGAAAAGGGTGACTCGTTTTCCGTCCATTTTAAACCAACCTGCTCCTGCCGAACTCAGCCAATTCTTTCTCCCGTTTTGGGAAATGAATTGAAGTCCAATCAACATGTGTACCGCCGTGGCGGGTTTGGTTTTGATCCCTCCTGTTAGGGTAAATGTTACGACTTCCCGCTGCAGCTAAGGACATCCTGGGGTGAGGTTCTTACCTCTAGGTGGTTCCTAAATGGTCAGGGTGTCTTCCTCAGGTGTTTCTATAGTATTTGGAGACTGCGGCATGATTTGTCCCTTCAACCTATTGGTATAATATATCTATTTTGATCTAAATAGCTTTAGTCGATTTCATTCAGTTGCGGAGCGGTCTACATTGAGTGAAAGGGACTGATTGTGTCTTTACCATTTTCTCAAATCCAATTTGTTTAAACATTTGGGGTTCTGATATCTTCCAGTTGTTTTTGTTCAGTTAGTTGTGATGTATGGAAGATAGCATGGTGGTGATGTGAAGACAGAAAACATTTGGGGTTTTATTCACTGACGTTTTATTGTTATCAGGACTGAAGATATTCTGTTAAAGAAGAAACATCAGTTAATACAACAGCAACTGTTTTCTGTTTCTACTTCACAACCCTGCCATTAATCGTTTGTCCACGGACGTAAGGTGTTTACGTTATCTGGTGCGCGCACGAGGAAGTGGGGATCTTATCATGATAACAGCGAAGATAACTTTAGTTAGCTTGATAGAGATTATTAACATACCCTTTAGCTGCACTTGCTAATGTAGTATCTATCACAATTACCACTTGGTAATTTAATCAAGCTTAAGAAATTTCCCCTTTCAGAGAAAGTGGTTAACAAATCTCTTTTATAATTCTAACAGATTTATAAATCAGGACACTAATCTTTATAATGAAAGTAGATTAATTGGTTTATCCCTAGAGATGATGCAGTACCTGTGTAATAGTTTTCCCAGTAATTGGCTGGAAGGATTAGTATTTCCAAATGATTATGAATCAAGAAAATGACGTTGATTGGACTGTTTAATGCTGTCAATTTCTTTGATAGGATCTGCTGCATCATTCAAGGTGACATTAAAGTACTTGAAAGGGTTGACTACCCTCAATATTGCGCTAATTCTGTCTTTACATTTTTCTGTTTTCATTTCTTTTAACATTTCTGTTTTCATCTCTTTTAACATTTCTGTTTTCATTTGTATTTGTATTTGTATTTGTATTTGTATTTGTATTTGTGTTTGTATTTGTGTTTGTGTTTGTGTTTGTATTTGTATTTGTATTTGTATTTGCATTTGTATTTGTATTTGTGTTTGTATTTGTATTTGTATTTGTATTTGTATTTGTATTTGTATTTGTGTTTGTGTTTGTGTTTGTGTTTGTGTTTGTGTTTGCGTTTGTATTTGTATTTGTATTTGTATTTGTATTCGCATTCGCATTCGCATTCGCATTCGTATTCGTATTCGTATTCGTATTCGTATTCGTATTCGTATTCGTATTTGTATTTGTATTTGTATTTGTATTTGTATTTGTATTTGTATTTGTATTTGTATTTGTATTTGTATTTGCATTTGTATTTGTATTTGTATTTGTATTTCCATTTCCATTTCCAATTCAGATTTTCATTCCTAATTATTTTCTCATTTCTAGTTGTTATATCTGTTTCTGTTTTTATTACCGTTTTCGTTGTTTACTTTTCTCTTTTTTCTGTTTTCTATTTCTTTTTCTCTTATTCTATTTTTATTTATAGTTTTCATTTTTATTTGTACTCATACTTCTGTTTTTTATTTTTTCCATTTGTATTTATATTTCTTTTTCCCTGCGCATTCTTGTCAGTATCTTTACCTCTGTATATCACTAAATTTAACTTCGTTTTCTAGATGAATTACATTTCATTAGTACAATGTTCGCTGTAATACCTCCTTCTCTTTTGATACCACAGGTACACCACCGGCATATTGAATTGGAGTCATCCGATCAAATTTACTTATAATTCTCCTTCTTACTTATACATTTGCACATATAAAAACATAGAGTAGAAGTGAGACTACTCCACACCGTCTAACGCCGGATCTGAACTCAAAGCAGTCACTATTGTTGCCTTCTAATCTGGTAGTTTTCTTACATTTAATATACGAGTTCTTGATTACTCGTGCAGGTTTCTGCTCTTTTCCGTGTAAATCCGCTTTCAAAGCTTCCCTTCAGCTTTGCCCGTGGAAGTGTGTCAAACACCTTTTCCAGGTCTACAAAAGTGATGTATATTTCCTTTACTTACTCTTGAAGTCTTCTTCTCGGTCTTCATTTTGATACCCCTTCATATACATTCATATATCCATTGTTGGATCTGCATTTAGTTTTATCTTCTGTCTTACTCTTTTGGTATTTTTGTTCCCTCTCAGGCTCTGTTATAAACCTACATAATCATTCTTTGATCTTATCTCCTTCGTTTGTTACCTATGTAAATAAGTCATTAAAACGTTAGTCTTCCTTCTTTTCATTGTTATGAGAGCATTAGCCATTTTCCCTATCTACTGTGCTGATCTTATATTAGTATTCTATCAGACAGGATAGCTTGGATTGTGATTAGGCTGTGTAAAAGATACACCCTAAAATGGAGAAGTAATTAAATGACAGAATGGCAAAAAAAGAGTAGAAGAATTTTACCAAGAGCCTTACTCGAAGACTAGTTGATTCAGTAAATTCATCTGTAGACGTAAGTACTGTATAAAAAATTACAAGGTAAGTAGATTTTGCTAAAAAAAAAGATATATGAAACGAGGAAAAACACCTGGGGAAGATGGTATATACTGTAGATAAATCTTTTGAACGAGGAAGGGAAATAAGTTCATATTAAGTTAGCTCAGCTGTACACCCAGTGACTGGGTGTACAACTGAGCACTGGGTCCAAGGGCTTATGTCAAGAAAGCATTTCTGAGTCCAGATGCAATGGTATAGTAATTTTGATTCATAAAAAATGAGACCAAAAGGACCTTAGTAACTACCGACCGATTAGCTTGCAATCAAATATATGTATATATATATAAATATATATATATATATATATATATATATACATAATATATGTATTTATATATGTGTGTATATATATATATATATATATATATATATATATATATATAAAAAATATTCTCCAAGTCAAGTTTTAGATGGAAAACAACCAAGAGAACAGGCAGGCTTTAGAAGTGGATATTCGACTGTAGACCATTTGCATGCGATGAACAAACCAGTCAAGAAAACGACAGAATACAATATATATCTTTGTTTAGTTTTTTTTCATATTGTTATATATTATTAGTAGAACCAATAGCAACACTAAACTCACTACGCAAGCAGGGTACAAACGAACAGATCGTAAGGTTTTTAGAAAATATTTATCCGAAAGGTATGGCTATTATTTGACTACAGAAAAATACAGAAAAGATCAAGATCAAAAGAGGAGTATGGCAAGGCTATACAATTTCACAGCTTGCTTGGAAGATATTTTCAGAAGGTTGAGTTGGGAAGAGAAAGGTTTGAAGTTTAATAGCGAATATTTTAATCACCTAAGATTTGCAAATGACATTATTCTTATTTCAAAAACCTCAGAAGACTTGCAAGATATGCTGAATGATCTGAAAAAGAAGTCTCAAATTAAGTTTGAAATGAATAAGGGTAAACAAAAGTAATGCTCAACACAAAAGTTCAAAGTATAGAAATTATAATCGATGGTGAGTGTTGAAAAAATTGAAAAGTATAATAATATAGGCCATATGGTGAAAGTGACCAAAAATCCTGATAATAAAATAAAGAAGCGTATTACAATTGATTGGGAAGTTCTTGGTAGGTATAACAAAATCCTTAAAGGCTTTCTACCTTTATAACGTAAAGTTTAAAATCAATGCATTTTACCAGCAATAATCTGCGGGTGTGAGACTTGGAAACAGATGAAGGTGATGGAGTCAAAACTAAGGACAGCGCAAAGGAGAATGGAGAGGTCAATGGTGGAAATAACACTGAGAGACCGAAAGAGATCAAGTTGGGTGAGAGAGCAGATTAGATTGAAAGATATTGTGGATGCGGTGAAGGAGAGGAAGGTGAGGCAGGTAAGTTAGCACGAACGACTGATGAGCAATGGAACAAGTGTGTTACTGAGTGGACGCCGGGAGATAGGAAGCGTGGAGGAGGGAGACCAGACAGTAGATGGAGAGACGAGATAGAGAATTTTGAAGGAGTAACGTGGCAGAAGTTGGCGCGATCATGTATATCATGGAATGTTATGAAAGAGGCCTTTGTTTAGCAGTAGACTCAGAATGGCTAATATATATATATATATATATATACATATATATATATACATATATGTATGTAAAAATATATACATGTATATATTTTTACATACATATATGTATGTAAAAATATATACATGTATACACACACACACACACACACACACACACACACACACACACACACACACACACACACACACACACACATATATATATATATATATTACAGGTGAAAAATGTAATCACACATTTGTCAATAACGTAGAAACCACTGTTGGAGTAGAAAAGACTGGAAACGGGGAATCTATATATTTCGATTGCAAACTGCAATCCTCTTCAGTAGATACAAATAAGAGAGAGGGCGTACTGTTTAAGTAGCACCCTTAACAAAAGAAAGGGGAACATGGGAAGATATCTCTACCCTATTCTCACTCCGTATGTGAGGTCAGGAGGCAAATGAGCTTTCACTAGGTTGGAGATGAAGAGTCCGGACATTATGTCCGGGGACCATTGGCCCTTTGAAATATTCATGTTGGGCTGAAATTCAATGATCGTAGATTCTACCATTTTTCTCCTGAACTCACATCTGGATTTATAAATAAGCTCAGCTCTGTCCCAATCTAAACAATGTTTAAATTGCTTAACATGTTGGAACACAGCTGAGCTATCTTGTGCATATTTAATGGAACGTTTATGTTCAATCATCCTGGTGTTCAAATCCCTTCCAGTCTGTCCGATGTAAACTAAGTCACAACCTTTACACGGAATCGAATAAACCCCTTGGCTCTGTTCTTCTTTTAACCTTTGATGGACATTTACCACCTTTTTATTAATGGTGTTAGGGTAATAATTAATCAAATTTAATTTGTCTTTGGGAAGAAACTTGGTCGAGGGAATGAATGATTCAGAAAAGGGAACGATTAAAGAGCTCTTACCCAATGAAAAATTAGAGGAAATGGGGGTGGTGTTGAAAAAATTGGATCTCGCTCGGCTGAGGGCTTTGACCAAGAACCAATCCGGGTAAGCTAAATTACTAAGTTGAGATTTTATAATGTTAAATTCTCCTTCAAGAAACTGGGGCTCATTCGATAACTTCTTTGCTAATTTAAATTCCTTAGCCTCGAACATTAAGTTTAAAGTTGAATGGGAAGAACAAGGTAAGCTACCCTTTTTAGATGTTCTTATTGTTCGTGACGGAGACAAGCTTGCTTTTACCGTCTATAGAAAAGAAACCCATTCTGGTAGTTATCTTCATTTTTTCAGCAGTCACCCAGACAAAGTAAAAAGTAGCGTCGCTTCAGGTTTATTCCTTCGAGCCCTTAGAATTTGCAGCCCCCAGTTTCTTGAAGGAGAATTTAACATTATAAAATCTCAACTTAGTAATTTAGCTTACCCGGATTGGTTCTTGGTCAAAGCCCTCAGCCGAGCGAGATCCAATTTTTTCAACACCACCCCCATTTCCTCTAATTTTTCATTGGGTAAGAGCTCTTTAATCGTTCCCTTTTCTGAATCATTCATTCCCTCGACCAAGTTTCTTCCCAAAGACAAATTAAATTTGATTAATTATTACCCTAACACCATTAATAAAAAGGTGGTAAATGTCCATCAAAGGTTAAAAGAAGAACAGAGCCAAGGGGTTTATTCGATTCCGTGTAAAGGTTGTGACTTAGTTTACATCGGACAGACTGGAAGGGATTTGAACACCAGGATGATTGAACATAAACGTTCCATTAAATATGCACAAGATAGCTCAGCTGTGTTCCAACATGTTAAGCAATTTAAACATTGTTTAGATTGGGACAGAGCTGAGCTTATTTATAAATCCAGATGTGAGTTCAGGAGAAAAATGGTAGAATCTACGATCATTGAATTTCAGCCCAACATGAATATTTCAAAGGGCCAATGGTCCCCGGACATAATGTCCGGACTCTTCATCTCCAACCTAGTGAAAGCTCATTTGCCTCCTGACCTCACATACGGAGTGAGAATAGGGTAGAGATATCTTCCCATGTTCCCCTTTCTTTTGTTAAGGGTGCTACTTAAACAGTACGCCCTCTCTCTTATTTGTATCTACTGAAGAGGATTGCAGTTTGCAATCGAAATATATAGATTCCCCGTTTCCAGTCTTTTCTACTCCAACAGTGGTTTCTACGTTATATATATATATATATATATATATATATATATATATATATATATATATGTACATATATTTACATTGCAATTTTGTTTGTGTTTCGTCTTTTTTGTCAAATTTCTTACCGAGCGCCTTTCTTTCCTCTACTTCTCAGCTCCTCTGCCCGTCGTTGACAGGTCTCATTAGTTCTTCTTTTCATCCAGCTTCTGAATGGCTTGGGGCTTGTTCCTCACCGAGCCCTTCACAGCTTCTGTCCAGCAGGTGTTTTTTCTTCCTTTTGGTGTTCTCTCTATGATTTGACCTGTATCTTTTTCTATGCGTGTTATTTTTTCCTTTACTTTTAATTTTCCTACTTTTTTGTTTACCTTTATAATTTTACTTGTTTGTTTTGTTTAGTTTCACTAATTGTTTGCCTTAATCTTCTAGAAACTTTTCTGTTGTTTTATTTTTTACACTCTGAATATTTCTATTACTTTTTTATTTATTAACGATTTGTGGTTCTCTATTTTCACAAAAATTTAATTCTATCAATACATATATTAGAAAGCCCATTAGGTGATAGTAGCATTCCACATTCACCATACTACCCTCCCTATGTTTTATGCTACCATCATATCTTTCAATGCTTGTCTGTCCGTTCCAATGTGAACACCTAAATCTATAATTAATCTTCATTATCTATTTTGTCACATAGATGATGTCCTTTGCAGAATACTTCGTCTTCTCGGGTCTGACTTCATAAGATTCTTAACATCAATGATTCCTAATTTCGCTTCCATTCAGTCCTGGAATGGGCCCCATCATTCTCTCAGAGATCCAGACTGAACACCTAATCATCTTGTTTGGCTCGTTATGAACCTAAAGGTTCCCGTGTAATAAGCTCTGCGGTTCTGTAACTATATTAGTTTGTTGGCATACGTGGAACGCACACCCCTGCGTGTTTACCAACCAGTTTCGTGTAATAGTCATAAAGAGATCCTGCCATCGAACCTTAAGTTATTACCTTTTTTATGTGTATGTATTTGTCTAACTGCATAAACCTATTTGTAATATACAGGAGAGGAACAACGCTCGCGAGGTTCTGCATCTTACTCTCCAATTATCGTGTGTGTGTGTGTGTGTGTGTGTGTGTGTGTGTGTGTGTGTGTGTGTGTGTGTGTGTGTATTCATTTGGTCTTTGGATCACGTTTTGGACTCGTGATCGACAGCTATTTCCCTCCCGGAAGAGAGCTCAGAGCTCGTAGGTCCGATCTATGGGTAATGCTATGACCTTACACACACACATACCCCCAACTCCCCGCCCACGAGAGTCAGAGTAACGACCCGAAGCGCAGCGGTACCGAAATAATTTCGGCCCTGGGCAGGATTCGAACCAAGTACTACGGGCACCACCATGCTAGCAGTTCAGTGCTCTACCAACTGCGCCACCGAGTGTGTGCTGCGGCACCGAGTGTGTACTGCGCCACCGAGTGTGTACTGCGCCACCGAGTGTGTGTGTGTGTGTGTGTGTGTGTGTGTGTGTGTGTGTGTGTGTGTGTGTGTGTGTGTGTGTGTGTGTGTGTGTGTGTGTGTGTGTGTGTGTGTGTGTGTGTGTGTGTGTGTGTGTGTGTGTGTGTGTGTGTGTGTGTGTGTGTGTGTGTGTGTGTGTGTGTGCCAGTTGTTTTACGATACGAATACTCCTGTAGTTCTTCTGTCTGAATGCAGTTCTGAAGTACAGCAGAATAGAATTTCAAGAGAGACACGTTACCATAGTAACAGTTGGTAATACAACGCCAAAGTGCAGGAACAGCACAGCATAAGTGGGTGAGAAACGGTTGTTGAATTGCTTGCGTAACGGACAACATTTTTTCTTTTATACTATTTTATTCATCTTTGTAGCACCACTCAGGTAAAGATAGGGTTTCAGATCATCTAGATGAACAGTTTTTGCCGCCAGGTGATTTTATTCATCTTTGAGGCACTCCGTTCTTAGCAAAGGGGTTACAATGAATAGAGTGTTGGAGGGCACTGGAATGAATTGTACGTATAGATTAACTCTTTTACTGCTTCATATCATACATATTTGTCCCGGGTGCCATCAGGTGATCTTATTCAGCTGAGGAGATCCCACCCAGCAAGAGTGTAGGTGAGGTCAAACAGTGTTCGAACATTGTAACTTGTCAGTGCCTGTAAGCAAACTTAGTCGAATTTTCATGAGTACCAAAACGCTTAACCTTATTCGAACAGAGTTGGATCGTATTTATAGCCTTAAGGTTAATTTGCCAGCACTCTTCATGTGGATGAATATATCGTCAGTTGAATAAAACTGTCCGGTTTCAATCCAAGCAATATCTATAAGGGGTATCATCTGTTGACCGGATTGGTTGTTTTAATGCATCCCTACAATACTCATGGTAGTAATTCCCCTAAACAAAATCATCAGGCACCAAAAAGAACGACTTTGGAACTACCAAAGCCAAAGTATGAAGACATTGAAGGCAGGAAGATAAATTCATCTTTTATCTCCCACTATTGAAAATATATTTAATTGAAATGGTAGTCTTTCCTGCTGCATTGAAATTTATGTGTGTTGCTAATTAATGCTAATTAAATGTGAAAGCACAGAGCAGGTCGCATTCGTTCATTACCCCCCCCCCCGAGCCGACCCCAATGATCCTTATCACAGCCGCCTGTGTATCTAACTATATTCTTTTATTTTGTTTTAACTTGAACAGTTATTCGCTCTACAAGGTGGCTAGAAATGATAGCTTTTGTTGTAACTCGGGCGTTTAATATGCTCTTGATGCCATCACTCGCTGAGGACATAGTGAAATTATATTGTTTGTCTAGTGGAGTTGTTTGGATTGTGATTACGAGTATGTCATGTAAAGCATACCTTTTGAATATATATCAGATTCATACACGAACTTCACGGAATTCAGATAACAAAACTGAGTCTTTCTATGAAGATATAAGTTAAGTAATGGATAAAGAGGAAACTAGATACATAATGGTTGTCAGATACTTTAATGCTGGTTAATCATATAGAGAAACACAACAAATATATAATGATTTTTTTTTTCAAAAGCGTGTAGGTCGTAAAAGGGCATAAAGAAATTCAAATGGAGCAAGAAAGAACGAAACTGACTTCATAAAAGATGACAGTAACTTTGCTAATATTAGTGTTGTAAAATAAATATAAATAGTGAACATGGACTTCAAGGAGAAGGATGTAGTTTTAGGCTGTTCTTTTGTTTTCCCCACTGATAATCTAGTTTTGACTCCTATGCAATATTTTCCTCGAAACTCTTATGCAGGCAGATAATATCTCTCCCCTGTACTGTAATTTTTCTGATATTTGATCTAGTTACTTCGCTCGACCTTGGTACCCTAGGATACCCATGACTAGAACTTTCCATGAATTGTGAGTTCTCCTTAAGACCCTCTTAAGGTGTTAGTCTTCTAAGCCACTTACTAGGATCCAGAGTATATCTGCTATTTCAAAAATTTCTTAGTCAGCCTCTTCTGTGACCCACCCAACCTGAGTTTGGACACTTGAAGAGAGAAATCAGCTTTCCAGAATGTTTGGTGTCCTCTGCGACCTCTAAGTTTCTATGTTCTCGAAACTCAGAGGTGGAATTAAACAATAAGGTGCTTACACATAAAAAGAAATTTCGAACTGCGTTCCGGCGCTTCTAATTATTACGCAGAAAATTACTTAAAACGGTGTTACATATAATGAATGTACATACAGACCAAAGGCAATTTTTTCAAACCACGTTCCTCCCTATGTAGGCTGGGATTATGAAACGTCGAATGAGTGTGTGAGGGAAAAAAATGCGACTTCTCTCAAACGTTTATGTAATACGAGAATATTCGTGGCTTTACTGGATTATTTTTCCCTTGTACTGAGGCACACCCAGTTTCAACCAGAATCGTTTGAGTTCAAAGTAGTACCATTTCACTTCAACGCTTTCCCTTTTCAATCAATTTTGCCGCCCTTTTCCCGTTCCTCATGACCTTATACGGCCAATTCTTCTTTTGATGGTTCCTCGTTACTTCGTTGCCGCTCTTTTTAGTCCCGCCGCTGAGTCAACTCGCCTTTAACATCTTCACTTTTTCTCGATCGGCTTGGCTGCTTGCTTATGGGGACAGGACTCTTGTCTCTGTCCACCAGACCTCTCCAGTTTTCTGTCTTTTCAGGGCCGTGTTCCTCAGTGCGTATAACTTCTTGCTTCTTCTCTCGCTTTTTATTTTACCATGGATACTATCACTTTTATTATTTAACATATATACAAATACATACATAGATACATACATACGTACATACATACATACATACATACATACATACATACATACATACATACATACATACATACATACATACATACATACATACATACATACATACATACATACATACATACATACATACATACATACATACATACATACATACATACATACATACATACATACATACATACATACATACATACATACATACATACATACATACATACATACATACGTACATACATACATACATACATACGTACATACGTACATACGTACATACATACACGCATACAAACAAAAATACATGCATGCATACATACATCCATGCATACATGCATGGATACATACATACATACATACATGCATACATACATACATATATACATACATGCATACGTACATACATACATATATACATATATATATATATATATATATATATATATATACATATATATATATATATATATATTCTGGTTGAAATCAACTGCACTAGTTGCTTTAACAATCTTCAAGACTGTATTCTTTAATCTGGAGAATACTTTCCTATTAGCAACTGAGAGGGACTGGAAGTAGTCATTCATGACTCTCAAAAGAATATACACAGTGTATGCCAACTGATATATTTTTGCATAGTAATAGTATTGAACAACTATTGACTCCACCGAAACTATAGTTTTTCGCCAATGAGAGGCCAGTATTCCGTCTGAGGTAGGCAGGCTGAGCCTTATAAGCCCGCCCATCCAACCAGCGGTCATTATTCGTTGGAAGACCTTCAATATAGCAGAGCATCCTACAAAGCAGTCCTCACCCTGAAGACGCCTCACGACGAGGCGAAAAACTATAGTTTCGGTGGAGTCAATAGTTGTTCAATACTATTACTATGCAAAAATATATCAGTTGGCATACACTGTGTATATTCTTTTGAGAGTCATGAATGACTACTTCCAGTCCCTCTCAGTTGCTAATAGGAAAGTATTCTCCAGATTAAAGAATACAGTCTTGAAGATTGTTAAAGCAACTAGTGCAGTTGATTTCAACCAGAATTGTCTTAGAGAAAACCTGTGCCCTAGAAATATATATATATATATACATGGATACATACATACATACATACATACATACATACATGCATACATACATACATACATACATACATACATACATACATACATACATACATACATACATACATACGTACATACGTACATACGTACATACGTGCATACATACATACATATATACATACATACATACATACATACATACATACATACATACATACATACATACATACATACATACATACATTCATACATACATACATACATACATACATACATACATACATACATACATACATACATACATACATACATACATACATACATTCATACATACATTCATACATACATAAATACATACATACATACATACATACATACATACATACATACATACATACATACATACACACACACACACACACACACACACACACATATATATATATATATATATATATATACATATATATATATATATATATATATATTAAGGTGTGAAGACAGAATGAGTGGTAGGGTGGTGAGTTTAAACGCCAAGAATCCGTTGAAGTTTTATTTCTGACGTTTCGTCCAACTAGGACTTCTTCAGAGTGTACACAAATAGAACAATGACAACTTATATACCCGCACAGCTCACCCCGTTCCCCCTCGGTCAATGCTGCTGCCATCTCTCTTTCGTCTTGCCTCATGGATGATTAGTCCGCTTGCTATCCTCGCCAGCTTGACGAAACCGTCCCGATGGTTGCTGCATGGGAGTGAGGTAATGTATGCTGCCCTCAATTGTCCTCCTTTCCTTTCTATCGAGTCCAGTATGGAGCACCTCTGTTTTTTCCCAATCCGGCAAGTGGCCAAATTTGTCAATGTGTACCACTAAAGAGTTAGACGTCCGGTGGGCTTTGATGTCATTTTTGTGCTCAGTTGTCCGCTTGTGAATTCCTCTGCTAGTTTCGCCATAGTAACTGGCGGGGCAGGTTTTACAAGGAATTCTATAAATTAAACTGTTGTCTTCGTTTTCTATTTTGTTTCTAATTTTATTTCTCACAACGTCGCCAATTTTTACCCCCGTGCTGAATGCCAGTTTCAGGCCTGCCTTGGTGAGACTTTGTTCCATGACGTTTGAGCACTTGGAGTTGGGAACGGACAGATACCCACGGTTCTCATCATTAGCCTCTTTTCCTTTGACACCCCTATTTCTTATTTGTAACGCCTTTTCCTTATTTCTATATAAAAAGCCTGCTGGGTAATATAATTTTTTGAAAATATTAAAAATGCAATTAATTTCCTCCTGGAGGAATTCCTCACTACATATCCTAAATGCTCTCAGGAAAAAGCCTATAACGATTCCACTTTTTATATTACCCAGCAGGCTTTTTATATAGAAATAAGGAAAAGGCGTTACAAATAAGAAATAGGGGTGTCAAAGGAAAAGAGGCTAATGATGAGAACCGTGGGTATCTGTCCGTTCCCAACTCCAAGTGCTCAAACGTCATGGAACAAAGTCTCACCAAGGCAGGCCTGAAACTGGCATTCAGCACGGGGGTAAAAATTGGCGACGTTGTGAGAAATAAAATTAGAAACAAAATAGAAAACGAAGACAACAGTTTAATTTATAGAATTCCTTGTAAAACCTGCCCCGCTAGTTACTATGGCGAAACTAGCAGAGGAATTCACAAGCGGACAACTGAGCACAAAAATGACATCAAAGCCCACCGGACGTCTAACTCTTTAGTGGTACACATTGACAAATTTGGCCACTTGCCGGATTGGGAAAAAACAGAGGTGCTCCATACTGGACTCGATAGAAAGGAAAGGAGGACAATTGAGGCAGCATACATTACCTCACTCCCATGCAGCAACCATCGGGACGGTTTCGTCAAGCTGGCGAGGATAGCAAGCGGACTAATCATCCATGAGGCAAGACGAAAGAGAGATGGCAGCAGCATTGACCGAGGGGGAACGGGGTGAGCTGTGCGGGTATATAAGTTGTCATTGTTCTATTTGTGTACACTCTGAAGAAGTCCTAGTTGGACGAAACGTCAGAAATAAAACTTCAACGGATTCTTGGCGTTTAAACTCACCACCCTACCACTCATATATATATATATATATACATACATGGATACATACATGCATACATACATACATACATGCATTCATACATACATACATACATACATGCATACATACATACATACATACATACATACATACATACATACATACATACATACATACATACATACATACATACATACATACATATATACATACATACATCTACACAAACAGAAAATATGCATGTATGGACGTATGAAATTTAATTTCATAGTCGATAATAACTAGGTCTCCACAACCAAGGAGTGTTAAACTGGCCCCACATGATGCCAAACGCGTCTTTTGCCAACCTACTTAACAAAGTTTAAAAAGATGTGCAACACTATACGTTACTTGTGTGCAGTATTT
>NC_134807.1:42645327-42657827 GCF_046742065.1 Oratosquilla oratoria | reverse complement strand
TCCTAATGCTAATCCTCCCTTTTCTTCGTCTTCTCCTTTTTATTTTCGTTTTTAGTTTAGTTTTTCTTATTCCTCCACTCTTTTCCTTTCTTCTTTTTGTTCTTCTAATTTTTCTGTCGGTGTTTTTGTGTATGTGTTCCTTTCTTTAGACACCTGGGTTCCCGAACATCTTAGGAACCCAGAGGTAGGAGGAGGTTCGTCACCCAAAGAATTAACACGTGACGGAAGTAAGGACACACGGTTCTGAGTCTCCCAAAATTTGACAATGGCTTTAATACCTATCCCCCTCACTGATCGCTGAATGGTTTGATTGATGACGAACTAAAACCCCATTTGTTGACGGACTTCGGATTAGTCTGCGGCAGGGACGGAGGTTGTGGACAAGATGGTCTTCCCGTTCCTCGATGAAGCAGCCAGCGGAGATAATTCCTCTAACGTGATCGCTGACTCATCTCCTGATGAAACTCATCATCAAGTCCAAAGCCTCTATTATCTTGTTACATTTTTTCCCCGTCTTCGTTTTCTCTTGCAGTTGCATCGAAATTTTCTATTCTTGTAATGCTGATAGAATCGAAGGATGATGAAAATGCGCATGATTAGAGATTTACTAAAGACGTTCACATCCTGCCATGATGAAATGGGCATGCGTTGATAGTAATCAATGAGTTTATGATAATGTTACTAATGTGTGGTAATAAGGTTTTGTGGTTTGATTGTGTGATAAACTTGATAAAGTTCATTACGACAATGAAAAAAGTTGTGTGATGATAGTAGAGTAAAATAAAACAAAAAAATAGCAGCAGCAGTAGCAACAACAACAACAATAATAACACCCCACACACACGCACTCACACACACACACACACACACACACACATACACACACACACACACACACACACACACACACACACACACACACACACACACACACACACACACACACACAAAACACACACACACACACACACACACACACACACACACACACACTAACACACACACACACACACACACACACACACACACACACACACACACACACACACACACACACACACACACACACACACACACACACACACACACACATACATACATACACATACACACATATATAAACATATGCAAAGTAGGCCACTTGGAAAAAGAAACTAACGAAGCAGAGCGCTTTCGTATATTACATATTCAGTGCAAAAAAGTACATAGTTAATAGAAATACATAGGTTATATATACATGAGAAAGGAACAAGGACAGTTTACATAAGGGTAGAGGACATTTACCCCCTGTAAGGCGGTTAAGTCAGGTCACAAGGGTCAATGCGTCCACCATTGATGGTAGGACGACATTAGGTCACAATCACAGGGTTACATTTTACCTGTTTATTTTTGCTTATTTCTTGACAGATAAAATTGTCAATTTTATACAAGTCCTTGTGTAGGTTGATATTTTGATCACTTGTGGTATGGATCAAACTACACTATTAAGTTTCTTACTATTATGTTGTTAGTATAATAGATTGCATGGGCATTACCCCAATCAACTGGATGATTATTCAATTCAACATGTTTGAAGATTCCACAGGAATTATTGCCATCCCTAACATTTTTCTTATGTTGTTCAATTCTAATGTTTGAGGGTTTGGCAGTTTGACCTATGTAAAATTGATTACACATTTTGCAAGGAATTTTATAAATGCACCCCTTTTTAACTTCAATACAATTATTGATGAGCATATCTTTTACTGTACTATCATTTTTTAAAACTACCTTTATGTTAAATCTTTTTAATCATTCTTTATCACTTAACAAATTTTCTTGTGTTACAGAATTATCAAAAAGATATATATATATATGTATATATATATATATATATATATATATATATATATATATATATGTGTGTGTGTGTACATATATATATATATGTACATAAATATATATACATATATTTGAATATCTGGGGAGCAGATTCTCTTGTATGCATGCATTGTTAAAATCGACAGCGTTAGTGAGGTTGTTGATCTTGATCAGTTTTCTAACCAATATTCTGCCATTTAGAGGGTGGGCATATACCAAGTTGCCAAAATGATTAATTCATTTCAACGTTTCGTCTAACAAAGAGACATCTTCAGGAAATTCTGTAACATAGATAATAATGACGTACAGAAATATAGAAAACAACATGTAAATCTAACCAATTATACAAATATAGAAGCAAATATCAATAAATGCGCAAATTCACACAAAATAAACACTATACATGGGCTGATGGGGACCGTTACTTACAATAGTTAAAAGGTCCGATGAAATGACGAAGAAAACCCTTCGCTCGGTGACATATATACGCACCTAGCCGGCTTGGGTGGTGGTGGAGGGCGGGAGAGGGGGCGGGGGTGGTATCTCATTAATACGAGAAGAAGAGGGTTGGGGGAGGGGTTGGGGGTTAGGGGGTTGCGGGGTCGGTTGGGGGGAGGATGGAAGGAGTGGGTAGGAGGAGGTGGAGGGGGGGGGGTTCGGAGAGAGGTCATGCTAGGTAGTAGCAGGTGAGCCGTGGCAGGATAGCACCTAACTGCCCAAGGGCTGTTCGGCTTGGAGCGGATAGTAACTATCCAATGGAGTCAGAAGACTCCTCTCACTGTCGATGGTGGCCCCTACCGTCCTACTCTATGCCAATTAAGCTGGACTTATCACTGACAACTGCCACCGTCCGTATTTTCATCACAGCATCAAAACTGTAGTGCTAAAGTGTCCTCTTTAGAATGGGGAAAATGGAATAGAAGGTATGGAAGGGGGGGGGTGCTAGCCTGGGCAGAACTATGAAGAGCAAGCTGTTGCCCATCTAGCATGTTCTTCCTTTCCACTACGCTGGTGTTGTTCAAGGAAGGGCAAGGATATTTCCAGCTCGTCACCAGTTTCGTTGCAGGAGTTGCCAGAGCGATAATGAAAGCAATAGCAAACTGCCTACGGGACTACAATTCCGGACTTTTCCTCAGGATTTACTCCCGAAGCCTTTCCCTATGAAGGGTGACTGCAAAGCAGCAGGCGGTTAGAAATCAGCTTTCCTTCTCTTAGATCCTCTGCAGATTTACCCTGGGTCCGCGAGGCACCCAGTTTCAATGTGTAACCACGAGGAGGCAAAGCGGCGGTCTTGGTAATGGAGAGGATATGTACTGGCAGAAGAAGATTTACGCACTCGGTTTCGCTTTTCTCATGACGCTATCCAGGGGTGGCACTGCAAGCAAAAAAATTACAAGAGATCCATGAATCTTATGAGTAAGAAGTCTGCTGGGCAAGGACCTTAAAGCTAAGCTTATTACACATGGTGCTTCACATTACCTGTGTGCACACTTACACAAAGTATATATATATATATATATATATATATATATATATATATATGTGTGTGTGTGTGTGTGTGTGAATATATATATATATATATATAAAATATATATATATATATATATAAATAAATACATATATATATATATATATATATATATATGTGTGTATATCGTTCTTTTAATTTTTAATTGCAAAACCGTGTAATCAACTTTGCCAACCGTGTAGTTAATTTCAACTTTGCCAACCGTGTAGTTAATTTCAACTTTGCCAACCGTGTAGTTAATGAATGGAATAAGCTTCCTGCACAGGTAGTGCAATGTAGTTCAGTTCGAAGCTTTAAGAATCATTTAGATAAATACCTAAGTAAGATGCTGTAATTATTATAATGTATGTTATATTATTTGTTTTTGTTTTGTTATAATTTGTCTGTGATTTTCATTTATTATTAGTTATATGTCAATTTATTATCATTTACTATTTACCTGTTTGTTTGTTATTCAACTATACCAATGCATTTATTTATGTATTTTAATTGTTATTTACATTGTTATAGTTTTAATTTATTATTAATATATATATATATATATATATGTATTATTATTATTATTATTATTTTTTTTATTTTTTTTTTTTTTTTTTTTTTTTTTTTTTTTGCATCCGACCTAGATATGGATCAAAAGGTCTCCTGTCGGCATGCTTTGCCTTTGTAATCCTTTGTAAAGTATTTTGGTCAGCTGGTATTTGCCCACTCCTCAAGTGGCCGAATCCTTGTTAGAAAGCTGGAGAATATACAAAAGAAAATCTGCAACTACCAAAATTCTGTCGACTTTAAAACAACAGATGCATATATATATATATATATATATAATATATATATATATATTTTTATATATATATATATATATATATATATATGATGTAAGCGGAATAGGAAACACAGGAGTCTTAGTCTTGGTATTAGTGTTATCATATTTAATTGTAAAAATGTCTTCATTGTTACGTGAGCCACAATGTGATGTTCACATTCGCCACCAACTATGGTAACTCGGAGAGGTGGTGAGGTCCACCCCATGTATATAATGCCCACAGCCCGTTTGTACACATATTCCTTTGAAAAAGCATACCTGCGAAACTAGTAATAGGAATAAACTCAAGACTAAGACTCCTGTGTTTCCTATTCCGCTTACATCAACTTGTCAGAATGTCTCAACATATATATATATATATATATATATATATATATATATACATACATACATATATATATATATATATATATATATATATATAGAGTATGTATATATACATATATATATATATATATATATATATATATATTTATAAAATTCTAATAATCTTGTTTGTTATCTTACTTGTTTGAAACAGTCACCCAAACAATCAGAAGAAGAGATCATAAGAGATATGACGTCACAGCTGAGGACCAGCCAATCAGAAGAGGAAACATGACGTCACGACATCCGCTCTGTGGGCCCCAAGGAACCCCAGCGCTGAGCGCGAGACTCCAATTCCGGACTTTTCCTCAGGATACAACTGCTAATTTTCCAATTTGCCAATTTTTGAATTTCCAATTTTCCGATTGCATATTTTCTGACCATTAATATTAAAAAAATTCATATTCAGTATTTAAAAGTATAGCCAACTCCTGAATTAGCTTCTATGAGGCATAACGAGTTTATGAAAATATTACTAACCGTATAAATCATATGATACGTAGTGTTGCAAGCAACGACGACATGACGTCACAATTTTCCAATTACATATTTTCTGACCATTGATATTTGAATTTTTCATATTCATTATTTAAAAGGATAGCCAACTCCTGAATTAGCTTCTATGAGGCATAATGAGTTTATTAGAATATTACGAACCGTATAAATCATATGGTGCGTAGTGTTACAAGCAACGACGACATGACGTCACAATCTTCTAATTCCAAGATTGAAAATTCAATTCAATCAGCGTTTGCCATAACCATTCATAAGTCTCAAGGACAGACTTTTCAGAAAATTTTAGTTTATCTAGACAAACCTGTATTTCAGCATGAACAATTATATGTTGCGTTGAGTAGAGTTAAGCAAAAGAAAAATATTAAATTGTTTTTAAATCATTCAAACAGTACAAAAAATGTTGTAAATATAAGAGCATGTCATATGATGCGTAGTGTTCCAAGCAACGACGACATGACCTCACAATTTCACCTCAGATAACTAATCAAGTCATTGCCTTCGTCTGCTGAATAGAGCATTGTCTTAATAAAGTTTTTGTTGACCACTTTATTAACAACGTATCAATCAAAATTTTATTTGACTATGGTATTATATATTCAGAAGACAACTACCATGTTATTGACCATCACAAAGTCTGGAGGGCACGACAAAAGTTAAGGAGGAATTTTACCAAAACTGAATGAGAGATAAGAAAAAGACCGCTTTGTTTTTGATGGGAGGAGAGACACAACACTAAATAAAAATAAAAAGGGAAGAAATGGTATAGAGCAAAAGATATTCAAAATCAATATGTGCTTGTAGGAGAACCTGGTACTCTCTATTTAGATCATCTAGCTATTGAACGAAGAACAGGTGCAGGTATTGCAGATGTATTGATGAAATTGCTTGTTGAAATTATATTAAAGATAAAGGCAGTGGAAGCTAACAGTACGGCAACTGATACTGGCTACATGAATGGAGGCATAAGAGGGATGGAATGTCAGTTACATCGTCCTTTATAGCGGATCACTTGCAGTTTGCATCTAAATGAGCTTTCTTTAAGGCACCTGTGCAGGAAACATGTTGGTCCAATAGAAAATGGAACTCAATGGAAAAGACCGATTGGTAAACCCTAATCCACCTGTAAAACTCTACCAGTACTACCAAATGGTTTTCAATGTATTGTTAAAGGAGTTCCTCTTCCAGACGTAGAAGTAAGTGAGCTTAGTCTGGACCAAGTTTACCTGTACAGAATTGTCAGTGCTATTAGAAGTGGTACAATTGACGATGAAACCAAGGCCAATATCTCATGCAAGATGTCTTACCACTGCCAGCAGAATATACCGACTTTATGTGGCAACAGAAAAACTAATAATGACTTCTCTGTCCTCGAAGAGTTCATCGTGTGTCATTATGGGTCCATCTGGTTTCACATCAAATTCTCTCCGAAATGCACGAAGGGGTCTAAACAACTGGAACAGATCGACCTTCTCCAAATACTTCAACTTGCCAGTGAAGCCATAGCATGGAAAACAATCCAAAGGAATTATTATTGGACCCATTCTGAGAACGTCCTTTTGGCAGTGCTGGCAGACGTTATTCAGAAGAACAGGAAATTAGGTATTGACATAATCAAGGAGATCAGAGAAGTTACTGTGTATGAGGAGGAGATACGTGACTTCAGGCAAAAACAAAACAAAAAAATAGATATGGCTGCTAGGAACCTAACAGATTTACTTCCCCCTGAAGATGTGTGCAGGTTTGAGCCAACACTTACCTGTAATGCGGACCTGCAAAATATTGTCGACGAGCCACTCTCTGTTGACATTCCATGCCGCTCTCAAGGTGTGGAGTGGTGTGTGCGAATGGTGACTTCACACCTTCGTTTCCAACAAAGCATGACTTTAATGTATCAGTTGACAAATAGTGTCTATCAGTTAGATAATAAAAGTTGAACTCCTCACTTATTTGTCATTATCCTTCAGTTTAAACTCAACCCTAATGTATTTAGAAGCACTTATAACAGCAAACCAATATATTGACAAAATAGTCCAAAAAATGGGGTGTCCCAAATATTTGTCAAAAATAAAAAATTCCACCTTTGAATTATATGTACTCAAGTAAACAAAACCTGAAATGTGCACGTTGATTTGTTGAAATTTGTTTATCGATGTGTATAACATTTTGTGTGATTGCTTTTTAATGGATTTGTACCCACGCGTGTCTATTATGTACATTTATGTGTGTTTGTTCCATGAATATGATTGTTTCTTTATGAGTGTGTGCGCACGTATCCGAGTAGGTATGAAAGCCTTGGTCACTTTGTGCATACTTAGATTTATCGTCACAGATATATATGCATATTGACAATTATGCACTTATACATGTATGTATGCGCAAACACACATTAAGGTACCATTAAGTGTTGGCAATATTTCATAGTCCCCGTTGGTATGATTTGTGAGGGGCAAGGGGTGGCCTAATCCTTTGCCACTCGTGCCAGATTTGAATTACGAGTCAGAGCAGAGGCAGAGCCTAAATTGAGATCCTTATCTGTCTTTTTATGAAAGTCAATGGAAAAGCCTATTAATCTAGGCAATATATACAGATACACCCCACACACATTTATATATATATATACATGTATACATACACATATATATATATATATATGTGAGTGTATGTGTGTGTGTGTGTGTGTGTGTGTGTGTGTGTGTGTGTGTGTGTGTGTGTGTGTGTGTGTGTGTGTATGTGTGTGTGTATTGAATTAACTACACAATGGCTGTTTAATCTTGTTATCAAATTAAGAAGATTAAACAGTATTAATGAAAACACACAATTTACAGCAGAAATGGAGAACACCGGAAAATTACCCTTTTTAGACACTATTATAAACAGAACAAACAAAAATATAAAGTTTTCAGTATTCCACAAAGCCACCAATAACGAAGACTACATTTATATTCGGGACACAATAATGAACCAAAACAGATATAGTAATAAGCTTCTTCCTCAGAACATTTCACAAATGTAGTGAAGAGTTTCTGGAAGATGAAACAAATCGTATCACAGAAACCTTTAACAAACTAAAATATTCAAAAGGCTTCCTGTGTAAATTAAGAAAAAACTAAAGAAATAAGTAAGAAACGCAAAGATAATAATAAATGCAACAAAGAAGCCCGATATATGACAGTTCTAAACTCCAATGTTAATTCATACCTAGACAAATTCCTCTTAAAAGCAAGCTATATGATAACTAGAGCATAAGGTAGCAAAGTAGGACATTTGGTCACACGTAGTAATAATGACCTAGATAATGAAACCAGTATTGTATATAAGATACCATGTAAAAGCTGCCCATCATCAAATTTTGGAGAAACAGGTCGTGGACTAGATAAAAGGTTATACGAACACAAAAATGATGTAAAAACTCACAGATTTTTTAATCCTAATATAAGGCACATAGATAAGTATGACCACCTTCCAGACTGGGACAATACAATTGTAATAAATATAGGTCCAACAAAAAGATTGAGAAAGACAATAGACACACCTTATATTAACACCAGTAATAACATTAACCACAACAAAAGCCACAAGTTTACTAATAGTTAAAGAAAACAAATACACAAATGTTATGAGTGTAGCAACAACCTCTCCTAGGCGTCCCAAGAGATGACCTGCCTGTGTATAAAATGTCCAAGTTGTATTTCATAGTTAGCTTTGTGAGCAGGACCCTGTGGGTCGAAATGTTAATGAATTAAAGTTATCCCATCATTCCTCTTCTACTTCCTCCACCTTCAGTTACACACACACACACACACACACACACACACACACACACACACACACACACACACACACACACACACACACACACACACACACACACACACACACACACACACACACACACACACACACACACACACACACACACACACACACACACACTCACACACACACACACACACACACACACACACTTACACACACACACACACACACACACACACACACACACACACACACACACATATATATATATATATATATATATATATATATATATGTGTGTGTGTGTGTGTGTGTGTGTGTGTGTGTGTGTGTGTGTGTGTGTGTGTGTGTGTGTGTGTGTGTGTGTGTGTGTGTGTGTGTGTGTGTGTGTTGACTATATTATGACAAATAAGACTGAAGGTGAAAGAAGTAGACGAGGAGTAATGGGAGAATTTCACGCTTTAACGTTTCGACCCGCAGGGTCTTGATCACAAAGCTAACAACTCAAACGTAATAGGATTTTTTATACACGGACGGGTCATCTCATGGGACGCTTGGGAGAGCTTGTTATTTCATTTGCGTATTCTTTTATTATTGATAAGCTTGTGGCTTTTGCTAAACATATAAAGCCTTCTCTATGGTTAATGTTCTTATTAGTGTTGATATATGCTGCCTCAATTGTCTTCCTTATTTTCTTGGATGATCCTTTATTTAATACGGTTGTGTTGTTCCAGTTTGGAAGGTGACCATGTTTATCCACATGCATTACCATGGAGTTAGATGTCCTATGGGCTTTTACGTCATTTTTATGTTCATTTATCCTTTTATTAAGTCCGCGACCAGATTCACCAAAATATGAAGAGGGACAACTTTTACACGGGATTTTATAAACAACGCTGTTTTCGTTAGTGGGATTATTATAGCTACGTGTTACCAAATGTCCTACTTTGTTACCTGACGTCCTGGCTATTTATGCCAATTATACATTACGCAAACAATTTCTGAGAGATTGCCTAGAAGAGCAAGTTCTCCCAAAATCAGCACCGGAACAACTAAGAAACACAAAACACCCGTTTGGAAATGCGGCCAAAGCTTACTTAGAAGAAGCAATAGAGAATCTACAAGACCAAGTAAGTACATTATGTAGTGAAACAAGTGAGATACCGATACCGGGATGGCTTTCGAATAGACTTCATAAACAAAGAGAAGAACACAGTAAGAAATTAGAACGAAAATTAAAACAATTATGTGAAAATAGTGATTGAACAATGCAGGTAATCCAGAATTAGTAACGAATCTTTCAGACAGACAGCTCTCAGATACAGAAACTCAAGCACTATCGTTAGGTATGAAATTCTATGTCGGAATTCACAAAAAGAAATTTAGTGAATATCTAAACAAAAACTATATATGGAAAATGGATGATGTAGACAAAGGTTTTATTCAAGGTATTACCACATGCTATCAAGCCTTGGCAAACAAGAACAAATGTGTTATTCCAAAAAGATTTCTCAATGGTTTAATTTGCCTAAATAAAGACAAAAATATTATAATCACAAGTGCAGATATAGGAGGAGGCATAATAGTAATGAACCAACAAGACTACAAAAGAAAAATGTTAGATTTAATCAGTGACAGTGAAACTTACGAGAAAAAACATAATGGTTTTGCAAAAAATGAAGGCGAAAAATTCACAACAAAAGCGAGAAAAATATTAAAGAAATCAGAGAAAGGGAAAAAAATATTAAACCTACTTGAAGAAGCACCTATACCACCAAGAATGCACGGCCTGCCTAAGATCCACAAAACAGGAATTCCTATGCACATCTACGAAATTCTTTGGATCTAATTAATAGATTAAGATATTTAGATTTCAATAACAAGAAACTAGCCAGCTACGATGTCACCTCTTTATATACTCGAGTATCAATAAAAGGCGCTCTAAATGCTGTTGAACGAGTAGTAAATAATTTGAAAAATGAAGATCTACCCGTCCCCAAAAAAGATTACCTCGAATTAATTTCTCTTTGTGTAGGATTTGGCGCTTTCACTTTTAATAATATTGAATACAGACAACATTCTGGCCTCGCCATGGGTAGTCCCCTTTCTGCAGTGTTAGCAAATTTATACATGGAAATACTCGAAACAGAAGAATACATGACAATAATGGGTAGGAATAGTAAATGGTTTAGGTATGTTGATGACATGCTAGTAATTGTACCTAAGGATACAGACATTAGCAACAAACTCAGGAGATTAAACAGTGTAAATAAAAATATACAATTTACTGCAGAAAATGAAAATAACGGAAAATTACCTTTCTTAGACACAATTATCCATAGAATAGATAAAAATGTGAAATTTTCAGTATACCGGAAACCCACCAATAAAGAAGACTATATACACTTCTACTCAGGACATAATGACAGAACTAAAACAGGTATTATAATAGGTTTCTTCCTCAGAGCATTTCGTATATGCAGTAAAGAATTTCTAGATCTTGAATTACAACATATTACTGAGACTTTCATCAAACTCAAATATCCAAAAGGTCTCTTATGTAGATTGAAAAAGAAAGCCAAAGAAATAATTAACAAAAGTAAAGATAAAAATAAGAATGATAATAAATGTAATAATGAAACCAGATATATCACAGTGCCAAACTCTAATGTCAATTCATACCTAGACACTTTTCTCCTAAAAGCGGGCATCAAAATAGCCAGGACGTCAGGTAACAAAGTAGGACATTTGATAACACGTAGCTATGATAATCCCACTAACGAAAACAGCGTTGTTTATAAAATCCCGTGTAAAAGTTGTCCCTCTTCATATTTTGGTGAATCTGGTCGCGGACTTAATAAAAGGATAAATGAACATAAAAATGACGTAAAAGCCCATAGGACATCTAACTCCATAATAATGCATGTGGATAAACATGGTCACCTTCCAGACTGGAACAACACAACCGTATTAAATAAAGGATCATCCAAGAATATAAGGAAGACAATTGAGGCAGCATATATCAACACTAATAAGAACATTAACCATAGAGAAGGCTTTATATGTTTAGCAAAAGCCACAAGCTTATTAATAATAAAAGAATACGCAAATAAAATAACAAGCTCTCCCAAGCGTCTCATGAGATGACCCGTCCGTGTATAAAACATCCTGTTACGTTTGAGTGGTTAGCTTTGTGATCAAGACCCTGCGGGTCGAAACGTTAAAGCGTGAAATTCTCCCATTACTCCTCGTCTACTTCTTTCACCTTCAGTCTCATATATATATATATATATATATATATTAGATATGTTGATGACATCTTTGTGTTTCTGACGTACATATGCTTGAAGAGCTCAGATCTACTCTCCAAGCCATTTCCGGGTTACAATTTTCAACAGAGCTCAATGTTAACAATAAGATCCATTTTCTTGATGTTTTTGGTGGATGTGACTTCTGACAACTTTAAAACTATGATGTATCGCAAGCCCACTGATAGCGGTAAATGCATGAACGGTCTTGGTGAATGTTCTCTTAATTATAAGAAAGGCGTTATTAGGGAATATGTCCGGTGGGTAATTTCCATTTGTTCCTATTGGCACATGCTCCATTTAGAACTTACCTGCGCCAGATGCTAGTGAATAATGGTTACTC
>NC_134807.1:42630327-42632827 GCF_046742065.1 Oratosquilla oratoria | reverse complement strand
ATATAATTATGCTCGACTTTCTTCCTAAACACTGTGTTAGTTATCATCAACTCTCTAAACACATCTCCACCATGAACGCTTCACTATGATTTTTACTAGACACTCCACACTTTCCAATCACTCCACCTATTGGTTCATCCTCTACTCTAACATCGATATCATCCAATACCACTACATTGACATTCCTACCAAAAACCCTGTGCGCACTCGTTTAAATCTGTCCAAAATACCTCCTTTTTTCTACATTCCATTCACTACCAGGCCCATATGCATTTACAAAGACCAATATCTCATTTCAGTGTCACCTACATCAACATGAATCTTGAAGAAACCTCCTTCTACTCCACCACTCACTTATCCACTTCCTCACTCGAATACACCCATCCCTTTCAATTTAGTTTCAGTTAATGCCAACGCATTCGTCCTTCTCACAAATATTCTGCCTTTCTCTTCTTTATTACTCTCATATGTACCACATCCCCGGACATTTAAAGACCCAAACCTAAGAATTCTGTACAGATTGCAGGATGCGTAGTCCCACATTCCGTCCGTTGCAGCCACCTTTACGATTCGAGTGGGAAGACTTTGTGGCAGTATTCTATTTCGACCTACCACAAAGGAAAGGCAAAAATGGAAATATATACTCAAAGAAGTGGTACAAGACAATATTAAGACGGGGTGTGACATCATAAAGGAGGGACAGTCGCAGTACAATAAATTAGCATATCTTTCTATGATTAGACATTTCCTCTAACATAGACAAAATCATGTGAAGCTCTGGTTCGTAGGGGCTCTCCATATAGTTCCTAAACTATCGATATATATATATATATATATATATATATATATATATACATATATATATGTGTATATATATATATGTGTGTATGTGTGTATATATGTATATATGTATGTATATATATATTATGTATATATATATATATATATATATATATATATATATATATATATGACACAGGAAAACCCACAGTCGGAGAAAATAAACTTCGAATAAAGAAGATTCCTATATTTCGGCTATCAACTGTAGCCCTCTTCAGGAAAGTACATAAGACAGAGGAACAGAGGGGACTTATAAGCTACAGAAATGAGAAGGAATGCGGACAGATGGCATTACTCAGGCGCGGGGTAAAATGGGGTAGCTGAGGAGGGTGAAGGTGAGGGTGAGGTGAGGGGGGGTTGTAAGCTCCGTACCAGTCTACTAACTGCCGCGCGTGAAATAATGTCAGGTGTCCACTGTCCTTTAGATATATTGATATTGGGGCATTCCTCAATTAATGCTGATTCAACTATTTTTCTCCTGAAACCGCAGTGGGACTTGAACACTAATCTGGCCTTCCCCCAGTCGAAAGAATGATTCTTATTTTTGACATGAAGAAATACAGCCGAATTTTCTTGCCCATACCTAATTGCCCTTTTATGTTCTGCCAATCTAGTGTTCAAATCTCTACCGGTTTGACCCAAGTGAACCAAATCACAATCTTCGCAGGGCAAACAATAAACACCAGATGACTCTACTCTAAAGGACAGTGGACACCTGACATTATTTCACGCGCGGCAGTTAGTAGACTGGTACGGAGCTTGCAACCCCCCCTCACCTCACCCTCACCTTCACCCTCCTCCGCTACCCCATTTTACCCCGCGCCTGAGTAATGCCATCTGTCCGCATTCCTTCTCTTTTCTGTAGCTTATAAGTCCCCTCTGTTCCTCTGTCTTATGTACTTTCCTGAAGAGGGCTACAGTTGATAGCCGAAATATAGGAATCTTTTTTATTCGAAGTTCATTTTCTCCGACTGTGGGTTTTCCTGTGTGTCATTTACAAATGTGCTACTACATTTCTGTTTAGAAATATACACACACACATATATATATATATATATATATATATATATATGTATATATATATGTATGTATGTATATATATATATATATATATATATATATATACTAAACGTAGGGCTAAACAACCCCGAAAATAGATACAGCTTAGATAACACGTTTTTAGAAAAAGCTGAGTGAGAGAAAGACTTGGGAGTTCTGGTGAGTCAGGACCTTAAAACCAGGAAGCAGTGCAGTAGCGCCAGAAATAAAAATAACAGACCATTAGGTTTTATTGCTAGGACGGTAACGAATAGAAGTGCAGAGGTAATTATTAAACTCTATCTAGCGATAGTTAGACCCATCCTTGACTATGCGGTACAGTTTTGTTCTCCGTCCTACAGAATGGACATCAATTCACTAGAATCAGTACAGAGAAGAATGACTAAAATGATACATGGACTCAGAAATTTGCCTTACGAAGAGAGGCTGAGGCACCTTAACTTACACTCTCTGGAAAGACGCAGAGTGTGGGGTGATCTAATAGAAGTGTTCAAGTGGATCAAAGGTTATAACAAGGTTGGTGCAAACAAAATCATCATGATAAAACAACAGGGCAGGACTCGCAGTAATGAGTATACACTGGACAAATTTAGATTTAAGA
>NC_134807.1:42592827-42607827 GCF_046742065.1 Oratosquilla oratoria | reverse complement strand
CGAATTACATGACCACCTACGGTGTACCGTATCCACCCTTCACATTCTTTGTAGAGTTTGTCAAGGAGATGGCAAAGGTCAAGAATAATCCATGTTTCGCCTTTCATGACCCGGGTGACAGGTTTATGAAAGCAGAGAAGCCACTTTCCTCTAAGTTTCCCCAAGTACACGTGAGGAAGACCGACACCACACTGTCCAGTGGTAGTAAGACGATCGCGGTTGCTGACAGGTCATTTAACACTGCTAGTTCCACCGATCAAGGAAAGGCAGAAAAAGAGAGGTTCTGTATTTTCCATAATGCCGAGGTGCATGATTTGAATTTCTGCAGGGCCTTCCGTACCCTGTCTGTCAGCGAAAGGAAGGATTTCTTAAGTGATAAAGGTATATGCTTTAAGTGTTGTAAGCATAACCATCCTTCCTCCAGCTGCAAAGAAAGACTGTTCTGCAAGCTCTGTAAGGCCTCCAGTCACGTGGCTGCCTTACACTACGATGGACCCAGACAAAAAGGAAATTCCATTCAAGCTGTAACACAGCAAGGAAGGGAGGCTGCTCAACATAAGACACCTCGCGCCCCTGTAGTCAACCAAGTGTCGCTTCCCAATGTTCTTACTCCTGTAGTAAAGACTCATGGAGGGGAGGACGCTGCTGTCAATTCAAAGTGTACCTTGATATGCAGTAACCCCACCTCCATGAGTAAATCCTGTGTTAAGACCTTCTTGGTGAAAGTTTATCCTGAAAGTAAGCCAGAGCTCGGGGTGTGGTGTTATGCCATCCTAGACGATCAGTGCAATTGCTCTTTAGCAAGGTCTGAGTTTTTCGATTTGTTTGACAAGCAGAGCAAACGGGTTTCATATCGTCTAGCTACCTGTGCAGGTGTAACGGGCGCTTCTGGGCGCACCACCAAAAATTACACCATCGTGTCGTGGCATAACTCACATGAGGTTCATGTCCCTCTGCTAGTGGAATGTGACAGCATTCCAAATGTGAGAGAAGAGATACCCACTCCTGCCATAGCTCGCGGCTATCCCCATCTGTCCGACCTGGCTGAATGTATTCCGCCTCTAGTCCCCGAGGCTGAGATTCTTCTCATCATTGGTCGAAATGTACCTTCAGCCCATTACATTTTTGACCAGAGAATCGGACCTGTCAATGCCCCTCTAGCTCAACAGACCAGTCTGGGATGGGCAATCATTGGGGAAGTGTGTCTCCATGGCACTTGTATGCCTTCTGTCATTAGCAGTTTCAAAACATCCTTTGTACATGATAGACGTCCCTCTATAGTCGCACCATGTGGTAACCAGATTCATGTCTCTGAAGTAAAGGATGATTTGTTCAAAGTAACCAAAGATGATGACAAGACTGCCCTGTCGATTGAAGACAGGAAGTTCCTAGATGTCATGAACTCAGAGTTCCGCAAGGATCGAAGTGGCCATTGGGTCGCGCCACTGCCCTTCCGTCCTAATGTTGTAGCCACCAGTAATAATAGAGATTTTGTGTGGCACCGCACACTGTCTCTCCATCGTAGCCTCAGCACAAAGCCTGAAAAACGTCAGCATATGATGGCCTTCATGCAAAAGATGTTAGTTCGTGGGCATGCTGAGGTTGCATCACCATTGAAGTCTGATCAGAAGTGCTGGTATCTTCCCTTGTTTGGGGTATACCACCCTAAGAAACCTGACAAGATCAGGGTTGTGTTCGACTCTTCTGCCAAATCCAGAGAGTTCTCCCTAAATGATATGCTGATGTCAGGTCCTGATATGACAAACAGTATTCTCGGGATTCTTCTACGTTTCCGTCAGGAAGCTGTAGCAGTGGCAGCTGATGTAGAACAGATGTTCTACAATTTCAAAGTAAAGACTGAGCAAAGAGATTACCTCAGATTCTTTTGGTACAAAGATAATGACCCTGATAAAAGGTTGATTGAGTATAGGATGACCGTTCACGTCTTTGGAAACACTCCATCTCCCGCCATTGCCACCTATGGCTTGCGTAAGTCTGTAGAAAATGCCTCTCCTGAAGTTCGCTATTTCATAGAGAATAATTTCTACGTGGATGATGGGTTAGCATCTCTACCAGATGCAGAGACTGCTTACAAGTTAATCCAAGACTCTAAGTCAGCACTCCAAGAAGGAGGACGCTTACGCTTGCACAAGATCACTTCCAACAGTAAGGAAGTGCTGGAAAAGTTTGCCACCAGTGAGCTGGCTGATAACCTTCAGGAGCTGAACCTAACTTCTGACTCTATGCCTATGCAGTCTAGCCTAGGCCTCTTATGGGATATCCAAAAAGATGTTTTCTTATACAGATTCATGGATTCAGACAAGCCTTCGACGAAAAGAGGAATACTGTCTGTTGTAAACAGTCTGTTTGACCCCATGGGGTTCTTAGCTCCAGTAATAATAGTGGGAAAACTACTCCTGAGAGAGATAACCAATCTAAAGTGTGGTTGGGATGAACCCATACCAGCTAAGATCCACACCAAATGGTCCAGATGGCTAACGTCCTTAAGGAACCTCAAGGACATAAGCATCAATCGTCAGTTCGCCAGTATTTCTTTGTCTCAAGCTCACAGGATAGAGCTTCATACTTTTTCAGATGCCTCCAGAGTAGCAGTAGGAGCTGTATCATATCTTAAAGTTTTTAGTGATACCAAAAGCTACCAGGTGTGTTTTGTGAGGGGACAGGCTAAAGTAGCTCCCAACCATGGTCATACTATTCCCAGGTTGGAGTTGTGTGCTGCAGTGATGGCAGTTAATCTCAGTAATTCCATCACAGACTGCTTAGACAAAACCGTAGACGCAAGGCATTTCTATTCTGACAGCATGATTGTCTTAGGATATATTCATAATGAAAGGCGTAGATTTCATGTCTACGTAAGTAACAGAGTAGACCACATTAGGTCGTCCACCGAACCTACCCAATGGCATTATGTACCTACGGATTGTAATCCAGCATACCTGGCTACCCGTGGTCTCGAAATAACCGACCTAAATCAGAGTGAATGGTTGTCAGGTCCCTCATGCTTATTTGAGGATGTTGTATACACCCGTGGAAGTTTTCCTCTTGTAAGCCCTGAGACAGATAAAGAAGTGAAGGTATCAGACTACACAATTGAGTCTGAACCCCTTGTTAGTGTAAACAAGAGCAATGTAGAACCTGCAGTTGTGTCATTAGCTCAGAGGTTCTCTAATTTCTCCTGTTGGAGGAGACTTGTAAGGGCGGTAGCTCTCCTTAAGCATATAGCCCGTTCCTTCAAACAAGGTAACAAGTGTTGTTCAGGTTGGCATATGTGCAACAAACATAAGTCGCCAGATCAACTAGAAGATGCAGCTGATCTCATTGTTCAGATATACCAAAAGGATTATTTCTCGTCTGCCACGACTAAATTGCAAAGTGAAGATTGTTTATTTCCTTCCAGTCCCATTGCATCTTTGTCTCCTTATTTAGACCAGAAGGGCCTACTTCGTGTAGGAGGCAGGTTGAGTCAAGGCAGCGATGTACTTGGTATGCTTGCAAGGCCTATTATTATTTCAAAGGAATCCCACTTAGGCTTGTTGTTGATCCGTCACTACCATGAGACAGTTCACCACCAAGGGAGAGTGATTACAGAAGGAGCCATCCGTACAGGTGGTTTCTGGATTTTGAGAGGGAAACGTACCATCTCTAAGGTCATTTCTAAATGCGTCACCTGTAAAAGGGTAAGAGGTAGGGTATGTGTTCAGAAGATGGGAGACTTGCCCATTGACAGACTTACTCCCAATCCGCCATTTTCTTATGTAGGAGTTGACCTCTTTGGCCCCTGGCATATAAAAACGCGGCGCACTAGAAGTTCCTTCCTCGAAAGTAAAAGATGGGGCGTTCTGTTCACCTGTCTTGTTTCCAGAGCTATCCATATAGAGACTGTAGAAGAATTGAGTACTTCTTCCTTCATCAATGCCTTAAAGAGATTCATCTGTATTCGTGGCCCAGTTAAATTGATGCGTTCTGACAGAGGCACGAACTTTGTAGGTGCTGTCAAAGCACTGAACTTGCTTGCCATTACCGATGAAGGTGGTGATGTCAATAGTTTCTTGTCAAGTCAAGGTTGCACTTGGTTGTTTAACCCTCCTCATGCTTCTCACATGGGTGGAGCATGGGAGCGTATGGTTGGGATAGTCCGCAACATCATGAATGTAATACTGACTAACCATCACCCCAAGGCATTAACACATGAGGTGTTAGTAACCTTCTTTGCGGAGGTATGTAAGATCGTGAATTCCAGACCTTTAGTTCCTGTTTCATCGGACCCTAGTAGTCCTTTCGTTTTGTCTCCATCTATCCTTCTCACTCAGAAAACTGATATTCCTGTAACTCTTCCTGAAGAGATAGATATTAAGGCAGTATACAAAACACAATGGAAGCATGTAAACCACCTTGCTGAGGAATTCTGGAAGAGATGGAAGAAAGAGTATCTTTCTTCTTTGCAACCTAGAAGAAAGTGGGTTAATTCCTCTCCAAATGTAAAGGTGGATGATGTAGTGTTGGTGAAAAATCAAGTGTCCCCAAGGACAGTGGCCCTTGGGTATTGTGATTAAAGTATTCCCTAGCAAGGATGGCTTAGTCAGGAAAGTCCAAGTAAGAGTATTGGTAAACAACAAGGCTCATGAATATGTAAGACCCATTTCTGAGCTTGTACTGTTATGTCAATAGATTTTGTAATTTCCCCTTAGAAAATTAGGAAGGGAGTGTGCCGTTACGAGAGGTAACGGGGCTTTTTTATATGTCCGTGTATCCCCATGTTTACATATTTTTTGTAGTAAGGCTCGTTTCCCCTCGGAAGAGGTTTTCAATTTTGTTTTTTGTAATGCTTTAATTTTAAGTATATTTCGAGCAGAGGCCTCTTCTGTTCAAAAAATCCTTCCTTGTAAGTTGTCTGCAAGCTGTGTTGCAAGATAAAATCTCATTATTTGTACAATGTTCACTTTAAGAATTAGATTTAAGAAGGTGTGTGAGACCGGTTGCCGTTGTGATGTCACGTCACACTTTAGGCGCCAGTCTGGTTCTAAAACTCGAGAGTTGTACACACCCTCTCCATAATCAACTCAGTGAGTAGTAAAACCCTTTTATATTAGGTTAGAGTGTACTAGTGGATCCTTGGAAATACTTTTATATCATGTGTAGCTTTTAGCCTTTAGTAACTACAGTCCCATTTCCAGTTTTCATCATTCCACCGTAACTATCGAAATTCCTTTGGGTCCATCCTGCGTGATGGATCGGATCTGCAATAAAGACGCATCTAACAATCCCGTGAATAAATAACCTTCCGTCCCAAGTCTGTCTACGTCACGGACGATATGATGCTGATTGTCCACTTGATCTGCGGAGTCTCCAGTTGGCTCCGCCACATATATATATATATATATATATATATATATATATATATATATATATATACATACGCGTACACACTAACACACATACGCTCACATACACACACATACACACACACACACACACACACACACACACACACACACACACACACACACACACACACACACACTTGCCATCCCGATCTGTTCAATAATCAACGCCTCATTTGTAGTATTCTGTAGCCAACTGTAAGACTCGTGACCGCCGAGCACAGGATAAACTATAGTCACCCCTTAGAACATGCGTTTGATTAATTTTAATTAATATAAATAACAATGTTCATTATAGCAACTTCATTTATTTTGTAAATAAAATAAAACATATCCCTCTGCATTCTCTAAAGAGGATATTTATGTATTGTACAAATATCTTAAATTATTGTATACTTAACGTAAGGAATCCAGACTTTCGCCACCATTTTTGTACAAAGTATCATCGTCATTTTCAATAGACAGAAACCAGTCATGGGGATTGACTTTATATATCCTAGCTACTTCCAACAAGGACAATTGTAGCAACCACTACAATTGGTGACAACTGGAGTGACCGCCAGCCCTGGACTCTCGCCGCCCCTGCCCGCCAGCCCCGGATCCTCGCCGCCCAAGCCTGCCTGCCAGCCCTGGACTCTCGCCGCCCCAGCCTGCCCGCCAGCCCTGGACTCTCGCCGCCCCAGCCAGCCCCGGATCCTCGCCGCCCCAGCCTGCTCGTCCAGCCCGACCCCGCCCGCCCGGCCTGCCCAGCCCTGCCGCCCCGGCCTGCCCGTCCAGCCCGGCCCCGCCGACCCGGCCTGCACGCCGCACCAGCGTGCCCAGCCCAGCCCAGTACCACCGCCCCGGCCTGCACGCCGCACCAGTGTGCCCAGCCCCGCCCCACCGTCCCGGCTTGGTCTCCTAGCCCAGTCGCACCGCCCCGGCCTGCCTGCCGCACCAGCGTTCCCAGCCCCGCCCGCCGCCCCGCGGTCCCCATTCCCGCCCCGGCGAGCCCAGCCCCGCCGTCCCGGGTTGCCCAGCCCGTTGAACCAGTCTGCCCAGCCCCGCCAACCCGGACTGCTCTGACCAACCCAGCTGCCCACGAACATCGCTGCATACTAATCACGTAAGCATGACGGATGATCAACAACATGAGGTAAGTGCATTCCGCGCACCCCCTTTTTCCAACCGCGACCCAACAATATGGTTCACAATCCTCGAGTGTAACTTTAAGGCAAACCGCATTACCACCAGCCTAACGAAGTTTTCACATGCTTGTGGCCTCTTACCATCTGACGTACTCCTCCAGGTCTCAGACACCATCTCCAAGGCACCTACATCCGGTACCCCATACGAGGATCTGAAGAAAGCCGTTCTGGACCGCCTTGAGTCTTCCGAAGCTACACGCCTGCAGGAGCTCCTCTCGAAAGAAGAACTTGGAAATGAGAAACCGTCCGACTTGCTGCGACGCATGAAGCGATTGCTCGGAGACAAATACGCAACATTCGACAACTCCATCTTGCTCCACCTATTCTACCAGCGCCTGCCACCAACCATCCAAGGCAACCTCTCCAGCGCCAGGAACAAGCTCTCGCTCGACGAGCTAGCCACGCTCGCTGATGACTTCATGGCTTCGGTACCAGTTGCGCGCCCTACCATCGCTAACCTCGCCGACCAGTCCGCAACTCAGGCGTTAACCGAGCTAGTCTCCAAACTCACCCTCCAGGTTAGCGCCCTCCAAGAGCAGGTTGCCAATCTTCAACAACGACCCCCTTCACCAAGATACTACCGCAACCGCTCCAGGTCTACATCCAGAGGGAGACCCAAACAAACATCAGGCGTCTGCTTCTACCATCATCGCTTTGGACAAGATGCGAGGAAATGTGCACAGCCATGCACCTTCTCACCGGCACCGTTAAACAAGATGGGCGTTCGCCAATATACATCGAAAGTTTTCTTCGTTTTTGATCCTCTCTCAAACACCACATACCTCATAGATACCGGAGCTGAAGTCAGTGTCCTGCCTGCCACAGCAACCCAACAATCACTGCCGCCGATGTCTTACCTCTACGCAGCCAACGGCACCAAGATACCCGTTTTCAAGAGGAAGACACTTCAGCTAGAACTCAACCTCCGCCGATCCTTTGAGTGGACCTTCTTCGTTGCAGCAGTTCCCCAACCAATCCTTGACGCCGATTTTTTGACCCACTTCGATCTCCTGATCGATATTAAAAATCGCAAGCTCCACGACCCCCTTACATCGATGTCATCCAACGCCAGACCAACAACCGGAGTAAGTAGCCAGCTTTCAACCATCAGTGCCGATAACAAGTTTGCTTCTCTCCTCAGGAACTTTCCTGCCTTGACACAACCTTACTCCACGACCACGACTGTGAAACACCACGTAGTGCACCACATAGAGACTACGGGACCTCCAGTCTACGCCAAAGCCCGTCGTCTGGCTCCGGAACGCCTCAAACTAGCCAAGGCAGAACTGGAAGCCCTCATGCGTCAAGGTATCATTCGCCCAAGTTCAAGCAACTGGTCGTCAGCTCTCCATATCGTCCCCAAAAGCAACGGCGACATCAGGCCATGCGGTGACTACCGCGCCCTCAACTCGCGAACTGTGATGGATAGGTACCCAGTTCCCAGCATACAGGAGTGTTCCTCAAACCTTGCAGGAACTCGCGTATACTCCCGGATCGATCTTGTCAAAGCCTTCCATCATATTCCAGTCAACCCGCCGGACATCCCCAAAACAGCTGTCACCACGCCTTTTGACTCGTTCGAATACGTTCGAATGCCCTTCGGCCTCAAGAACTCTGCCCAAACTTTCCAGAGATTCATGGACGAAGTCCTACGAGGCCTGCCTTTTTGCTTCACCTACATCGACGATGTGCTCATCGCCAGCCCTCACGAAGCCACACACCAAGACCATCTGAAGCAAGTCTTTACCCGACTACAAGACTACGGCATTCACATCAATCTCGAGAAATCTGAGTTCGGTGTTTCATCCATCAACTTCCTAGGACACACCGTCACACCTTCAGGCGTCACCCCTGTCTCATCCCGCTGCGACGCCAACCAGAGTTTCCCGAAACCTACAACACAGCGCCAACTCAAGCAATTCCTTGGTATGTTAAACTTTTATAATCGTTTCATTCCAGTCTGCGCTCAACTGCTCCAACCGCTCTACTCCATGATCAAGCCATGCAAGAGGGGTCGTTCCATCGTTCTCAACTGGGACACCGAAACTGATGCAGCTTTCATGGTAGCTAAAGAAGCACTCGGGAATACTGCCGCCCTTAGTTTCCCTATCCCTGATGCCATCACCTCCATCTCGACAGATAGTTCAGACACAGGTGTCGGCGCAGTTCTGCAGCAATACATCAACGACGCCAGGAAACCCATTGCCTTCTTCTCAAAGAAGCTCAACAATGCCGAGAAGAAATACAGCGCCTTCGACAAGGAACTCCTAGCCATCTACAAGGCTGTCAACAAGTTCAGGTATTTCATCGAAGGGCGACAATTCCACATATACACCGACCACAAACCAATCACAACAACATTCATCCATAACAAAACAACATACTCCCCTAGACAACTACGACACATAGATTTCATTTCCCAATTCACCACAGATATTCGTTATGTTCAAGGTGAAGATAACTGCCCTGCCGACGCACTCTCGCGCAACATATCTGCAGTCTCTACCTCTCTCATCGACTTCGCCGCCATCGCTGCAGACCAAGCTGGTGATACCGAGCTGCAGCGATTGATGGAAAACTCGCGTTGCAGATGAAGAAGGTACAGCTCCCTGGAACCAACACTCAGCTCTACGCCGATGTACCCACGGACACCATCCGTCCCTGCTTGCCTGAGATCCACAGGTATCCCTTGTTCCGCCATTTACATGACCTCTCCCACCCAGGTATTCGAGCTTCGTAGCACATGATGTCATCACGCTTCATCTGGAGTGGAATCGCCAAAGACGTTCGACACTGGACCCACACCTGCGTCAAATGCCAAGCTTCCAAGGTCACACGCCACACCATCTGCCCTCCAGGTACCTTCCGCCCAGTCTCTACTAGACTCGAGAACGTCCACGTCGACATCGTCGGACCGCTTCCCTTCTCCGACAGCTTCAGGTATATTCTTACTTGTGTAGACCATTTTACACGCTGGCCCGAAGCAATCCCGCTTACTGACATAAGCACAGACACAGTAGCCAAAGCTTTTATAACCACCTGGATTTCAAGATTCGGTACACCACTCAGCCTCACATCCGACCATGGTAGCCAATTTGAATCCAATCTACGGAACAAGATTATGTCTCTGCTAGGTATCCGGCGTTTAAGAACAGCAAGCTACCATCCTCAAACCAACGGACTCGTCGAACGCTTCCACCGACAACTCAAGGCTTCACTTGCAGCAACAGCACGCGACCGCACCAACTGGTCTACGGTGCTTCCAATGGTCCTCCTCGGAATACGCACGTCCCTCAAGGAAGACCTTGGCCACTCCTCTGCAGAACTTCTTTATGGCACTCCACTCCGCCTGCCAGGTGAGTTCCTTGCATCTGCCCCTATTACGCAGCCCTGCAGCGTTCAAGATTATGCCACTAATCTTACAGATACAATGCAGAAACTCCAGCCAGTGCCACCGCGTACCTCACCCACAAGAACGTTTGTGAGCCAGGACCTCGAAGAGTGCTCACATGTTTTCGTTCGCGTGGAGGGAGTAAAGAAGACTCTTCAACAACCATATGATGGACCGTACAGAGTCGTCAAGAGGACAAGGAAGAACTTAACCATCGATCGCCGTGGAACCACTGACGTCATCTCCATAGACCGCGCCAAGCCTGCATACCTACTCTCGGACAACGCACAAGATCCCGTTGGTCTTCCGACACCTCCGGACACACGGGCTAAAAACCACAAGCGCACTACAAAGAAGAAACAGATATCGTTCCTCCTACCTCGTCACTAGGGGGAGAGTTCTGTTGTGTTCTGTAGCCAACTGTAAGACTCGTGACTGCCGAGTACAGGATAAACTATAGTCACCCCTTAGAACATGCGTTCGATTAATTTTGATTAATATAAGTAACAATGTTCATTATAGTAACTTCATTTATTTTGTAAATAAAATAAAACATATCCCTCTGCATCCTGTAAAGAGGATATTTATGTATTGTAAAAATATCATAAATTATTGTATACTTAACGTAAGGAATCCAGACTTTCGCCACCATTTTTGTACAAAGTATCATCGTCATTTTCAATAGACAGAAACCAGTCATGGGATTGACTTTAAATATCCTAGCTACTTCCAACAAGGACAATTGTAGCAACCACTGCACACTTAAGCAAAGCAAATGTCCCACAGATTGGAAGACGGGCTTCATTACTCCATCCCCAAATCTTCTAATCCTCAATCCTTCAGTGATCTCAGACCCATTACTATCACTCCCATTCCTAGTCTTATTTGTGAGGATTTTGTCTTCGAGTGGGCATACTCCAAAGGCAGTACATTCATTGATCCCCAGCAGTTTGGTAACGTGAAAACGTCCTCCACCACTCACTATCTTATTAACTCCTTTGACTTTATCTATAAAAATCTCGAGCAGCGCAAGACTTCACTTGCAGTGGCGTTCATTGACATCAAGAAAGCCTTCGGTTTTGTTGATCATAACACTATCACCAAAGCCATCCACCCTGGCCTTCCTTCTGCCTTGCTGGCTTGGATATCTGACTTCCTGACGGACCGTGTTCAAGCTGTTACATATCAGGGACACGTCTCTGCAGTCCAGCACCTATTCTGTGGGGTACCATAGGGAACAAGAATTGGACCATTGTGTTTCCTGATACTCATCAACGATGCCCTGGGAAGCCCACCCCTCTTAAACCCCTCTTACATTGCCCAATGCCCCTATTCCCTTTCCCCTCCTCTGAGAAGATCAGCTCGGGTCAGGTCGGCGGCCTACACACTAATGTAAGCCTTTCAATGTCACCTTTGAACTTGTTATATGGAAACGCGTCGACTTATCCATTCTGTGAAAATGTAGTTGTACTGTGCCTGTTCGATTGTATTGATTTGTGATTTATTATTTTGAGAATGACTCCTTGAAGTCGAAAAGTCAACTTGTGTGTAATTAAAATGGATAACTTTGGACAGCTCGTTTATGTTCATCCTCCCAAAGTCAGATTGCTAGTGAGGAAAATTGAAAACATTAGAAAGAAAATTAATAATTGTGATAACGCTGTGGTGTTGTGTAACTCAGTTTGCATTAAAGAGAACCTGTGTCCCAAGTATACGAATATATATACTGTATATATATATATATATATATATATATATATATATATATATATATATATATATATATATACATATATATATATATATATGGTATATTATGTATATATATATACATATATATATATATATATATATATATGGTATATTATGTATATATATACATATATATATATATATATATATACATATATGTATATAATATATTATATATATATATGTATATATGTATGTATACATGTATAAATGTATACATAGCATTGAAGACGTTTATTGATTTTGTCTATATGTTCTAGCGTTTTTACTCAATCCCTTTCTTTAAGGAAACTAGATGTTTGTAGAAGGAAAATGAACAGCTATTGGCTTTTCAGAATTATGGTTAGAATCGGGTTTTTGTTTTCCAGGTTCAATTAGATGGTTAGCTGATGTGTTTACCCCTCCTTTACTAATTCCATTGTCACTGTTTCGCTTCCAATATAAATTTGTGATCATTGTGCTTAACTGTGCTGAAATCATTTTGCAAATTCTATGCTACGTGAGTGTCGGACCCCGTTTTTACATGATCAAATGTTTAAGAGAAGATAAGTTCCGATTGTATAATTAAGTGCAAATTTACTCATATAAATATGCACGACTACGCTTTCCATATATTCAGAATTTTCGTTTAAAAATATAATTTTTTGTGCAATGGGAAATTTTTTAGTTCCTGATCTAATCAGTAAAAGTTGTCGTCGCTTCTGCCAGGAAAGTCACACACAAGCGAAAAGTTAAAATCCTGTATTGAACTTTGAATTCTATTCATGCCGGAGTATCAGAAGAAGACACACACACACAAAAAAAAAAAAAGAAAACAGATGACAGCTGACTTATCAGTCGAGGCAAGCCAAGAGAAGGTGAGGACAATGGGCTTTGTTTTGGTGACTTATGCTTTGATTGACGTCAGGAGGTTTCAGACGAGAGTTAGTCCCATCGTGATCAACATCTTCCATGGTATTCCTGATTTGTTTAAGCTATTACCTGGTAACTAAAACCCTCTGAAGAAAATCTCTTGAGCAGCGACAGGGTCAAGACTAACTTAGACGCACTACTGTATTGTTACATTAATTTTTTAACTTTGTTTTGGCTGTCAGACATTTTAGTTCCGTTTGGGCGGCTATAAAGGGGTCTGCGAACGACCCTTTTAGCTAAATAAAAGTGTTTGACATAAGCCGGGACAATCTGTAAAGGAGTAACGTTTTCTTCAGGGATAGAAAGTCTGCTGATTTGTCGACGGTGAAATACAAAGACAAACCTACAAAGTACGTTGGCTGTTCAAGAGGACTCCATACTGGATGGCTTTATTTATTTATCTATGTACCAAAAGACTTTCGTCATACAAGAAAGGTAGCCAGTTTAGGCATACACCTAACCCCCACCCATCCATCACCTAAAAGGGAATAGATACATAAGGACTTAAAAATATGTATTATTTTTTTTTACATTAAAGTACATATATATAATAAAGGTATAGAAATAAATGGGGAAAGAATAAACGAATAAATGAATGAATAAATGAATAACTAGGTAAATAGATAAATGAAAAATATAGATAAATACATGAATGAATAAATAAAAAATAGATAATTCAATTAATCAACAGATAGATAAGTAAATAAATAAGTAAAAATAAGTAAAAAATAAAAATAAATAAATGAGCAGATAAATTTATAGACAAAAATAAATCAAAGAATGAATAAATAGCTTAATAAATAAATGAATGAATAGATAAATTAACTAATCTAAAAATAAACAACAAATAAATAGATGAAAATATATAGATGTACAGCAAATGAATAAATAAAGAAGGAAAATACTAAAATAAATAAACAAACAAATACACACAAAAAAAGAAAAAAAATAAAAGGATAAAAAAGATAGATAAACAGTACCACGGCCTACAATGCCGTTCCTTCTGTGAAGAGTAGAACATGTATTTATGTATGTATTTTTTGTGTATTTTACCTTGCTGTGTTGTTGAATTTATGTAAGTTTGAAAGATTCCATTGTCACAAAAATGTATTCACTCCGTGGGTACTATTGTGAGTACTATTTCTATTAGAACATCCTGTACTGTGAACGATTTTTTTTTTTTTATCTTTTCCAAACTTTCACTGGGTGCTGGGTTCCTCAGTATTATATCCTGCATTGTTATAAGTTCTGCACCCATTTTGTGTGATATTTTTCCTATGAATATTTTCCGAGTGTTGGAGAAGGCTGAGTGCGGTTATGTGTTATCGTGGTATCTATTACTAATGAAAAATACTCATGAGGGTATAGTTTTCTCAATACAGGCACTAATTAACACTGGCATGATTTTATTCAGTGTAATATAGACAACACGGTAGCCGAGAGGTACCGTCTTGAACTCATAAGCATGTGGTCGCGAGTTCAATTCCTTGGACCCATTCCGGGCATCCCACATTGGTCCCCGATATTCCTGGTCAGGCGGGGAGGCGACCCAACGTCGACCTAGAAAAAAAAAACAGCGGCTCGTCGCAACTGGCAGGGCTTTGCCCTACCAGGGATTTCTCACTTTCCACTGTGTGGGAATTGGATGGTGAGTAAAGAGGAAAGATCCTGGGATGTAGGGAATCCATTTATCTCAATTACCACTAGAGTAGGGTAACGGCACATTTTACAATGATTAGTTCTACCAACACATTTTTTTTAACCCAGAGGTGAGCCTCTGAAGAAGGGAAGGAATCCGTAGTGTCATTAAATTGGGGGAAATACATCACCAGTTGTACATTAGGTGTTGGAATACCACATGACCAGAAAGTAAGGGGTCTATGCCAGAAGCGCGTAACTGCGGCCGAAGCCGTCACCTTTGCCCTATTCGTCTGGACTGTTGAGTCAGGTAACACTCTGCTGGGAATCGGAGGGAATTGCGGTATTCGAACCTATAGCTAAGTGATTGCGAGACCAGCATGCTTTCGATGACGCCACGTTGTTTCTTTATTCTGGCTATTCTAGTCACCCCTGTGGCACACCCTAGATTAGCTAGGTTGTCATTGGCCATCTCGATCAAATCCTTCATTTTTCCTTTTATTCCTGCTGTCGCCAGACGACGTTTTTCATCCCAATGGCATCACGGTGTCACTTCGGATCTCTGCTATTTGTTGAGGTGGCTCTCGATTGATCACTCGAAAAAACATCGCTCGGATTTTTTACGAAACAATATGAAATACCAGGCAAGGGAGAATGGAACTCTATGATAATGGTGGACCTGATTTGTTAAAACTACCTTAAAATACCAATCAACTCT
>NC_134807.1:42585327-42587827 GCF_046742065.1 Oratosquilla oratoria | reverse complement strand
TGGTAATGTTGTTCTCGCCGCATGAGTTGGAGTCCCCGGGCGCACTACATTTCAATTTCTGCATGCTCCTAGATGGCTTAGAATTACAGTGAATTGTGGTTGACAAAAATGTACCTCTAATCACTGGAACACATTCAGTGTTGTACATACATACATACATACATACATACATACATACATACATACATACATACATACATACATACATACATACATACATACATACATACATACATACATACAATGCATACATACATACATACATACATATATATATATATATATACGTATATATATATGTATATATATGTATATATGTATATATATATGTATACATGTATATGTATATATATATATATATATATATATATCAGCTTTTTTTTTATATCATATGACTTTTCTACTTAGTACTAGATTCTAAAAAAATCTATAGTTTCCAGAGTTTAGCTTGCTTTTATGTTACATTTTCAAAGCATCTATAGACAAAAAAATAGGGTGGAAAGAGACGTAGAGGAGGGCTGTGGAATGAAACGAGAAGTATCGATAGTGGTGGTGGAGATATGTATCGAGCTGTTTATCTTCCAGCTCTTCTCGTTCCTGGAAGTTAGAAAAAAAAAAAAGTTGTTGACTCTCCACTTTCACCCCAACTGTTGATAAAGATCAACTGTCGCACTACTTCAAGCTATTACGTCACAATATAGGCCCAGACGCTAAGATGATAGTATGAAAAAATAAATAAATAGACGAAAACAGTGGTAATGGATTTTTCAGTATAAAAAGCCGGAAAAATAAAATTCAAAGTGACATATATTTCACAAAAAACAAGATCATGGAATGGTGTAGAATATAATAAAGTAAGGATAAATACTACGAAACAACTGAAAAAATATCAAATAAGTGGTTCATGAATTTATCCTGAAAGAGGGGAGAAAAAATAGGAGAAGAATCATACAGACAAGGAGGGTACAACTGTGCAGAGGCAGTCAGGCAGAATTGAGAAAACACTTGCGGACTAGTGGGAGTTCTGTGAAATGAAAAATAAAAATCTTGCAGAAAATGATTAACTCAGGGGTGCAAAAGCAAGTGTCAAAGATGTGTGAGAGAGAATCGTATAAGAATAATTGGTTCAACAAATGATGGTTAATAGGAAAAGCAAGGAGAAGCTGGGCACGAAAGAGGTGGGGAAGGAGAACAAAGAAGACGAAAGACGAATACAAATGAAGCAGAGGCGAATATACGAGAATTAGTATAGAGGAGTAATTGAAATATAGAATGGGGTATCGGCGACAAGTGCAAAGGTAAACATAAGTTCTATAGATTTATGAATGGCGAACAAAATCATGGAAAAGAAATATTCCTTTTAAAAGTTGAAGGGGTATTATATGAAAAAGTAGCAAGCAAGCTGAAATGAATGAAAGTTTCTAATTGTTATTGGCCTAGAAAATGAACTTTGAAGGAGAGATGAGTGAGGTTAAGAAAGCTGTCTTAAACAACATAGAATTCGAAGTACGTGAGGTGAATAAACTTCTGGAAGACTTGCAACGAAGAAAGGTTTTGGGGTCAGATAGAATCCTGAATTGGATACCAAAATAATGCAAGGAACTATTGTTGGATGAAATGCACCAACCTATTTTATGTTCCCAGGAGGAAAGGAGGGTGGTTCTGTAATGGAAATCAGTTAATATTGATGTGGTTTAAATTTACAAGGGAGGAAGAGGGGAAGAACCGCTAAATTGTGGCCTTGACCTGTATAATAGTGAAATTTTTGAAAAAAGAAAGAAAAAAGTAGATCAATGAATTAATTTAAGGAGGAAGGGATCTGTGTTGAAATTCAATCTAACAAAAAAAAAAAAAAAAAAAAAAAAAAAAAAGGGAGGCATATGTAAGAAACGTACTAGATATTCATTAGGGAGTGGTTGATGTGTTGCATGAAATAGAATTCTGGGTAGATTGTGTATTCATGGACCTGAAAAATATGGAGTAGAAGGACTTAAGTAAAAAAACATTGGAATGGATTAAGGATGAATGATAGGTGAGTAGGGATTAGAACAAGGAACAGGTAATTATAAATACATATTTACTAATGATACAAAAATTATGAAATGAATGAAATGTGAAGAGGATTGAAATTGGCTGATATGGTTTGTGAACAGAGAAAATAGTGGGAGATAAAATTCAGTACGTAGAAATGCAAACTCTTAGAAATAAGCCAAGGGAGAAAGATGAGATGGAATTATGAAGTCGGAAAAGACAATCAAAAAAGTAAAGGAGGAAAAGGATTTAGTAATTTTAATCAAAGATGATCTGTCGTCAGAAATTTATATAAACAGAATAACGTGTGAGGTAAGAAAATTGCTTATAAGCAAATGAGTGGTCTTTCTTTATAAGAACGAGTATATGCTTATTCTATTCTATCATATATATATACATATATATATATATATATATATATATGTATATATATATACATATATATATGTATATATATACACATATATAT
>NC_134807.1:42552827-42570327 GCF_046742065.1 Oratosquilla oratoria | reverse complement strand
TTTATTTATTATTATTTATATTATTATAATTTTTATTTACATTTTTATTTTTTTATTTTCTTTTATCATTATTATATATTTTTTCGCATCCGACCTAGTTATGGACCAAAATGTCTCCTGTCGGCATGCTCCGCTTTTGTAATCCTTTAAAGGGAATGACGGAAGAGAGGAGAAAGGAGGAGAGGAGAAGGGAAGAAGATAGGGGAAGAGAGTAAGAGAGACGAGGAGAAAGGTGAGAGGGTAGCAAAAGAACTTGGAGGCAATAAACGAGAAAGAAAGAAGGGAGTGAGATAAGCGAAGTTAACAAATGGTACAGGAGGATGCCAAGAGATCTTTCCGAAGTCGCGAGAGTTTATCTAAAGGACTACGACGACACAGGGAGGCCAACCTATGCAACCAGGTGTGCCAACGTTACCATATCAAGTGTGGTTGATGTGTTCGATCGGGTGTGTTATTATTAGTAGAATTTATTCAATTTCGCAGCCGTGAATGCTCTCGTCCGTTCGGTTGTGTGGGGTCAGCACACTTGTAAGGTTGGTTAACTTGACTACAAAAGATTTGACGACATTTTCGTAGCCTTTGGAAAGCGTTCTAATGGCGGTGAAAACGGCCGTAAAAGTCAATGGAACCAGTGGCCCGACGGAAGTAATGGATGAATGGAATGGCAAAAAGAAAAGAAAGATTGGGAGCACGAGGAGGAGAAGGAGGAGGTAGAGGAGGCTTAGGAGGAGGAGTAGGGAGAGGAGGAGGGAGAGGAGATGGCGCTGAGGATGGAGAAAAGCAGGGAGGGAAAAAGGAAGAGGAGGAGGAGAAGTAGGAAGAAGGCGAGGGGAGGAGGGGGAGAGGAGAATGAGGAGGAGGAGTAGTAGTAGAACAGGAGGGAGACAGGAGGAAGAAAAGTAGGAGAGTAGATAAAGGAGGATGTTGAGGAGGAAGGCATGTAGTCGGAGGACAAATAGAAGAAGGAATAGGAGTAGAAATGGGATGAGGATGAGGATGAGGATGAGCTGAAGGGAAAGGTGGAGCAAGAGGAGGAGAAGGAGGAGGACTTTTACGATTTTTCGCTCATCCCTTACATCTTGACTTTCTTCCTTTCCCTGTTTTGTTTATATATTATTTCTTTTTGTTTCTTTGCAGTTTGGTTCTCTACTACTTTGGGTGGCTACCTTTTCCTGTCTTTTACTTTTCTTCATAGATAGAAGTATTCCTTTGCAGGTTTCTTTAGTCCTTCTATAATTTCAGTCTTTGTACCCCTGCTCTTGTTCGACTGATATCTTTACAGCCATCTTTGTCAACGACCTGTTTCCTATTGGCAAGCTTGTACAGAATGACCCTATTTCCTATTCTCTCTTCTTTCTTCTAGTTCTAGTATTATCTATATTTTCCATATATTCCTTCATATGTCAGGCTTTGTGGCCCTAAGGGATTTCTTATGATAATTTTGTTGAATTTTCCCAAGTTTGGCTGATTAATTTGTAAGGTATGGGATCCACCTGGGCACTGGATGCTTCCGAATGAATTTTACGTATTATATGGTTAGTGTCTTGGTCGCGGTAAGGTAGAATCCATGGTATTTTTGTGTTCCGTGCTATCCTAACCTAGCATAGCTTAGCCTAACCTAACTTAACCTAATCCTAACCTAACCTAACCTAACCTAACCTAACCTAACCTAACCTAACCTAACCTAACCTAACCTAACCTAACCTAACCTAACCTAACCTAACGTAACCTAACCTAACGTAACCTAGCCTAACCTAATCTAACCTAACCTAACCTAACCTAACCTAACCTAACCTAACCTAACCTAACCTAACCTAACCTAACCTAACCTAACCTAACCTAACCTAACCTAACCTAACCTAACCTAACCTAACCTAACCTAACCTAACCTAACCTAACCTAACCTAACCTAACATAACATAACATAACATAACATAACCTAACCTAACCTAATATTTCCACTCCCTTAAATTCTTCTCTTCCTAGCTTGTTTGCTGCCACTTTCATTTTGTGGCTCTCTCCTACGCGAATCGCTGTCCATTTCTGGTCCTTTACTTGAGTGTTTAAATATGTACTTCCTCAAGATTTTTGCGGAGTTTCCTTTAATTTTTCGTCTGTTCTTCTCAACTGGAGTGTAATATCTACTACAAGGATGTCCACCGACCTAGTCACTCCTAGTCACATCGTTTATATATACATATATATAGAAGTAATATGACTGTTTTTCTAGAGAGAAGAGAGAGAATAAAGAGGAGAAGAAAGAAGGAGGAAGAATTGGGGGAGGAGAGGATGAGAGATGAAAGAAGCAAATATGTCCGTGAGGAGAAAAGAGAAACGTAATAGAAATAGTAAGGAGAAAGAGAGAAGAAAGGGGCAGAGAAAGAAGGGGAGAGAGCAAAACGGACAAAACAGAGGGGAGAAAAGGAGAGAAAGGAAGGATAACAAATCTCTGTAGGAAATAAAAACGCGAACAAAACAAACGTTGCTCACGAAGGGATGAGAAGAGAATGGATTGCCAGTCCGAGGTTGGGAAGGGAAGGGAAGGGAAGTAGGGGTCAACCTGGGTTCGACCCGGACCAAGTATGTTGCGGGTGAAGGGGGCGAGGGGCGGGGGTCGTACGCGACACGATGTGACAGGTTGCGACGACCGCGCCGGGGAGATGAAGCAAAATAAGAAAAAGAAGGAACAGAAGAAGGTGGGGGAGGAGGAGGAGGAGGGGTAGGAGGGGAAGAAGAAGAAAAACGCAAAGAAGACGACGACGACGACGAAGAAGAAGAAGAAGAAGAAGAAGAAGAAGAAGAAGAAGAAGAAGAAGAAGAAGAAGAAGAAGAAGAAGAAGAAGAAGAAGAAGAAGAAGAAGAAGAAGAAGAAGAAGAAGAAGAAGAAGAAGAAGAAGACAAAGAAGAAGAAGAAGAAGAAGAAGAAGAAGAAGAAGAAGAAGAAGAAGAAGAAGAAGGAGAAGAAGAAGAAGAAGAACGCAAAGAAGAAGAAGAAGAAGAAGAAGAAGAAGAAGACAAAGAAGAAGAAGAAGAAGAAGAAGAAGAAGAAGAAGAAGAAGAAGAAGAAGAAGAAGAAGAAGAAGAAGAAGAAGAAGAAGAAGAAGAAGAAGAAGATGAAGAAGAAGAAGAAGAAGAAGAAGAAGAAGAAGAAGAAGAAGAAGAAGAAGAAGAAGAAGAAGAAGAAGAAGAAGAAGAAGAAGATGAAGAAGAAGAAGAAGAAGAAGAAATATAAATAAAAAAGAAAAAGAAGAAAAGAAGAAAAAGGAGATAAAGAAGAAGAGGAAGAAGAAGAAGAAGAAGAAGAAATAGAAGAGGAAGAAGAAGAAGAAGAAATAGAAGAGGAAGAACTGCATCAGTAACAACAGCCAGTGCTGCTATCATTAAGGTAGTTCAGAAGAAATTCAAGTAGGTAATTAAGACAAAATGATAATATTTGTTAAAAGTGCCCGGCAGTCTTATTCAAAATGAGTCATCTACCATAAAAAAGAAAAATGCTGCGTGACTTTTGCCCATAGGAGTGTCACTAAAGTCTTTAATTAACGTATTGACTAAAAAAAAAATAATAATAATAAAAAAAAAAATAAATAAATAAATAAATAAATAAATAAATAAAAAAAATCAGACAGTACTCCATATGAGGGGAGGATATATAGGAGAACCTAGTAAAAGGAAGAAGAAGGAGCAATGGACAACCCTTCCGTTGGAAAAAAAATGGAAAGAAAAGGAGTTTCAAGGTATAACAACCATTCCACCATAAATTAGCACAACCAGTAGTATTTATTTAGGAATGCTCTAGAGGTAGAAGAATTAGAAAAAGAAGAATTCTAACAAGAGGCTCTTCGAGAGGGAGATTAGAGGATATTTCGGAACAGTGGGGGTATGAAGAGCCCAGAGGGTGGGATGGTCAAAGTTAATATTGGGTGAGAAGAAGACGTGTGGGTGGGGATCAATGGGTGTGAGGCATTAGCGAGTAAGTGGTAACCTATTAAATTGAACTAGTAATTGGTTAAATGATCGAAAACAGAGAGTTTTTTAAATGGCAAATCTTCTAAATGGAAAAATGTTACGGGTGGAGCTCCTCAGGGTTCCGTTCTTGCGCTACTTCTATTCATAGTACATATAAATGATATAGACCACGGACTAAAATATATTACCTCCAAATTTGCTGATGATACAAAACTGTGCGGAATGTCAAATGATCACTTCAATCAATTAGATATTCAAGAAGATTTAGATAAATTACAGCAATGGTCTGAAAAGTGGCTAATAAAATTTAACACAAGTAAATGCAGAGTTATACACATACATACATACATATACCAAGGCTTTTTCCCCCTTACAAGGGAGGTAGTCAAAAAGGAAAAGGCATAAAATCACTCCCACCCATTCCATCCCTGAATACACTCCACACCCCTCCACCCTCCCTCCCATATTTGCACCTCCTGGATGACGGGCCATCCCTCCACCCTGTCCACTGCCCTGGGTCAGAAGCAGTGTCGCAAGACACAGCACATCCTCAGCAAGGCCGCTTCATCAAACCGGCGCCTCCCCTCTTCGTCCCCCCATGCATAAAAGGAGAAGACGGGGAGAAATCCCTTCGGACTACGTCAAAATTTGCTCACACATACTACCACACACCCTATCCCCCCGCCCATTCCACCTCATGCATCACAACAACATCCATATACAACCATTCTCCATTCACTACTGCCTTCTGTCCTCTCCCGTCCTTAGTCAACAGACATTCCCCCCTTCCCCAAAGCCCCCTTCACCCCATCCATCCACCTCATCCTAGGACGTCCCCTCATGTTCACTCCCTCCACATCTGCCTTCCATACCTCTTTTACTAGTCTTTCTTCACTCATTCTTTCCATGTGTCCAAACCATCCTAATATTCTTTCATCAACCCTATCTCCCAACTCCCTTTCCACCCCTGTTCTCCTCCTCACCTCCTCATTTCTCACTCAATCTAGCCTAGTAACCCCCATCATACTTCTCAGACACCTCATCTCAAACACATTCAAACTCCTTCTCTCTTCCTCTCTTATGTTCCATGTTTCTTCCCCATTAAGGTAAAAATAACATTAAGTACAATTAGAAGTTATTTGGAAATTCGTTAACAAAAATGAATAGTGAAAAGGATCTCGGCGTAATTATCAGTAACGATCTCAAATAATTTAAGCAGTGTATTTCAGCCTCTGAGAAAGCAAATAAGATTCTAGAACTGATTGCACGATCTTTTAACTTCAAAAGTCCATCTCGTTAACAAGCTATATAAATCGTTATTTCGTCCACATTTGGAAGATACTGTTTTCGTATGGTCACCGAATATCATTAAAGACATTAACAGTTTGGAAAAAGTACAATGGTGAACCACAAAACCGATTCCAAATATAAAAAATAAATCACACGAAAATCGACTAAAACATATGGATCTGTTTTCCCTAAAAAAGCGTACTCAGAGGTAACTTGATACAGGTCTTTAAGATTCTAAAAGGAATTAACAACAACAAAAGTGACAAAATTTTCTACACTAAATGAGAATCTAACAAGAAATAATGGTCTCAACCGTGTAGTTAATAAATGGAATAAACTTCCTGCAGAGCCAGTGCAATGTAGTTCAGTTGGAAGTTTTAATATTCGTTTAGATAAACATCTAAACAAGATGCTGTAATCCCTGCCATTTATCTTATATTATTTATTATTTTTTTTGTTATTACTTGTCTGTCTGTTTATTATTATTTGCTTGATTTTCATTTGTAATTAGTTATCCGTCAATTTATCATTATTTACTATTTACCTGTTTGTCTATTGTTTAACCATACCTATGTATTTATTTATCTTATTTATCATTATTTATATTATTATGATTTTTATCTATTTATTTATCATTATTATATTTTTTCGCATCTGACCTAGCTATGGACCAAAAGGTTTCTTGTCGGCATCCTCCGCATTTGTAATCCTTTGTAATCCTTTAGAAGCACCTCGAAGGTAGCATAGGGAATGAGGTGATTTTTGCAAAGACTAAGATATGTTTAATTACCGAGGATTAATCCTGTCTAGATACTTTGCAATTCATCTTCTTAGCGGAAGCATCCACTTCGTTGTGTTTCTTCTCTTTCTGTACTGAGTTTTTCAGAAAATCATTCTCTTCTCCCATCATTCGTGTATTACTTCAAGATTTCGGTTTTTTCCTCCCTTCCTTTCATCTTTGTCTATTTTTTGGTTATTTATTACCTGTCTTTTATATTTTTACTACATTTTTCTGAGCTTCATGAAATAGAGGTGAATAAAGAGGAAGCAGAGGAAGAGAAAAAGGAGAAAGAGGAGGAAGATAAAAAGATGGAATGGAAAAGAAGAAGAAGGAGGAGGAGGAGGAGGAGGAGGAGGAGGAGGAGAGGAGGAGAGGAGGAGAAGGAGAAAGGTCAGTGGCAGGAGCTGAGGAAGATGATGCAAGAAAAAAAGGACCTGTAGGAGCTAGGGGAACAAGAAAAAAAAGTAGACCAGGAACGACAGAAGAAACAAGAAGAGGAAGAGAACTAAGAGGAAGAGTAGGGAGGAGGAAAGGAAAAAGAAGAGTGTCTTCTTGGCAAAGGATTTTGTGCAATACACAAAGAATATTGTTATTGATGCAACGGAGTCTGCTTTGTTTACGAATAGGGGAGAAGGGATCTTGGCGTAGGTCAGAGAGACAGGGACAAAACAACAACAAAGGTACGTGCCCCCGGTAACTTCAAGGTAAATACTGGAAGAAGGGATGCACACTAGGTACAGCTGGTTTTACCCATAAGAACTACAGTGGCTAGCGTATAAATATACATATATACATATATGTATATATTAATGTATATATATATATATATATATATTATTACACACACACACACACACACACACACACACACACACACACACACACACACACACACACACACACACACACACACACACACACACACACACACACACACACACACACACACACACATAATTATATATATATATATATATATATATATATATATATATATATATATATATATATATATATATTACAAAGGCGGAGCATGCCGACAGGAGACCTTTTGGTCCATATCTAGGTCGGATGCAAAAAAAAAATAATAATAATAAGATAATAAATAAAAACTATAATAATGTAAATAACAAAAAAATACACAAATAAATGCATAGGTATAGTTAAATAATAAACAAACAGGTAAATAGTAAATAATAATAAATTGACATATAACTAATAAATGAAAATCAGACAGACAAATGATAACAAAACAAAAACAAATAATATAAAATAAGTTATAATCGTTACAGCATCTTGCTTAGGTGTTTATCTAAATAATTCTTAATGCTTCGAACTGAACTACATTGCACTACCTGTGCAGGAAGTTTATTCCATTCATTAACTACACGGTTGGCAAAGTTGTTTCTACCTACTTCCAAATTGAATCTATTTCCGGACAGTTTGAGACCATTGTTTCTTGTCTGATTCTCATTCAATGTGAAAATTTTGTCACTTTTGATGTCAATTCTCTTTAAAATCTTAAAGACCTGTATCAAGTCACCTCTGAGTCTACGCTTTTTTAGGGAAAACAGATTCATATGTTTTAGTCGATTTTCGTATGATTTATTTTTGATATTTGGAATCAGTTTTGTGGCTCGCCGTTGTACTTTTTCCAGTCTGTCAATGTCTTTAATGAGATTCGGTGACCATACGGAAACAGCATATTCCAAATGTGGACGAACTAACGATTTATATAGCTTGTTAATGAGTGATGGACTTTTGAAATCAAAAGATCGCGCAATGAGTCCTAGAATCTTATTTGCTTTCTCAGAGGCTGAAATACACTGCTTGGATGATTTGAGGTCGTTACTGATAATTACGCCGAGATCTTTTTCACTATCCACTTTTGTTAACGAATTTCCAAATAACTTTTAATCCCACTTACTGTTATTTTTACCTATGTGCATTACCTTGCATTTACTTGTGTTAAATTTCATTAGCCACTTATCAGACCATTGCTGTAATTGATCTAAATCTTCCTGAATATCTAATTGGTTTGAGTGATCATTTGCCACTCCGCACAGTTTTGTATCATCAGCAAATTTGGAAACAGTAGATTTTAGTCCATGGTCTATATCATTTATATATACTATGAATAGAAGTGGCCCAAGAACGGAACCCTGAGGAACTCCACGTGTAACATTTATCCATCTAGAAGTTTTTCCATTTAAAACAACTCTCTGTTTTCGACCATTCAACCAATTACTAGTCCAACTTAATAGGCTACCACTTATTCCGTGTAAAGCTAATTTAGTAAGTAGTCTTTCGTGTGGGACGGTATGAAAAGCTTTTGCAAAGTCTAGATATATTAAATCTATATTGTTTCTTTTGTCATAATTCGAGATAACTGTGTTGTAGAATTCGAGTAAGTTAGTCACGCAAGAACGTTTCCGTCTGAAACCATGCTGGCTATCATTTATCAAACGGTTACTTTCTAAATGATGTTCGATAGCATCTCTGATGATAGTTTCCATTATCGTTCCTACAATTGAAGTCAAACTTATAGGCCTATAGTTATTTGGCTTCTTTTTGTCACCTTTTTTGAATATGGAAGTAACGTTAGCTAGCTTCCATTCTCTTGGGACATCTCCGGATATGATGGATTTTTTGAAAATAATTTCTAATGGAACAACAATCTCATTTTTCATTTCCTTTAAGATTCTTGGATGCCAATCGTCAGGCCCTGGTGTTTTATTAACTTTGAGTTTATCTATACACCTTTTAATTTTTGCTTTTGTTATATTTACCGTAGTGTGTAAGTTTACCCCAGACTTTTCACAGGTTTCAGTTTGGAATTCACTTTGAGGTGTTTAGTTTACGAATACCGAGCTAAAATAATTGTTTAAGATATTATACATTCCTTCATTTGAATATTCAAGTTGACCGTCAGCAGATAATAGTGGACCAATGTGATTCCTAACAACATTTTTATCTCTAATGTAACTATAGAATTCTTTGGGATTCTCTTTGGATTTATCAGCGATGTTCATTTCGTATTGTCGTTTTCTTTTTCTTATTGTCTTTTTTAAATCTCTCTGTATTGATACATAACTTTCATAGTCATTAGATGCACCTTAGCACTTATATTTCTTATAAGCCTGTCTCTTTTTAGCAATACTTTTTTCAGTTTCTTTGTCGAGCCACTTTAGGCGAGCCTGATTTGGGGGACGACTGTCCTTAAAAGGAATGAAAGTTTGAATCATCTTAGTGATCGTATTTTGAAATATTTCCCACATCTGATCTACAGGTTTTTCGTTTAATTTTGCCTCCCAATCTGTAAGCTGAAGCTCCTGACGTAGTCCTATGAACTGAGCTTTACTGAAATCGGGTATTTTAGAAACACAAGTATCTATTCTAAAATTGTTTAGGAGTTTGAATCTAACTAAGTTTTGATCGCTATTTGCAACAGATTCACCGACTTCTACATCAGTTACTATGCTTTCGCGGCTAGTGATCAATAGATCGAGTAAGTTTCCATATCTTGTGGGCTCTTTTACATGCTGAATTAAGTAATTGTCACCAAGAAAATCAATCAAGCGACTACCTATATGGCCATGTTCAAGGGTCATCCAATCAATGTCAGTAAAATTGAAATATGTAGGGAAGAGCCCAAATGCAGAGTATGGGAGTCCAATATATTTTACGTTTCGTCCAGCAGGGCTTCTTCAGAAATAACATCGATGAAAAACATTTTACTCCTTATATAGCCCGAGTCTTGCGGAGAGAAACAAACATTAAAATGGTGTACACACAATTTGCGCAAATTGCTTGTTACTTGTAATTAAAATTGCCAATGGTTTGTTTATTGTAAAAAAAATCCACTATTCTGATTTATATTTTCTATGAGGGATATAAACGCCGATTCTAAACATCTACGTTTCATTGTATGGTTTTCATATTTTATAATCTTGGAATTATTCCAATCAGCATTGTGGCCGGTATCGAATCTATGTTTAACAATGGCATTATTCATATTGTATGTTTTCATACCATATTTATGTTCTAATATTCTCTTATCAATACCACGGAAACTTTCACCAATGTAAACCTTTTCACAACCTAGACAAGGCACACAATAAATACCTGCTTGACGAATATTTTCCCTGCTCTAATTTCGGCTTTTAATGAGATTACCAACTGTTACTGAGCTGGTTTTAACAACCTTAACACCAGCCTTGTTTAATAATGGGGAAATATTGTCTGCAACTGAGGTATTAGGTAATATGATGCTCTTTGTATATTCTTCTTTTATTTTTCCTACTCTTTTATGAATAATTCCAGTTTTCTTCTTGGCTTTTAGAATAAAATAAGGAGGGTATCTTAGTTCAGTAAAAGCGTTAAAAATGTTATTAAATTCTTCATCCAGATACTCATCTGAACATATTCTTAAGCCTCGAAGATAAAAACCTATGATAATTCCCATTTTGGTTTTCTTATCCGTAGCAGAGTAAAAATGTACATAATCATTATTATTTGTCTTTTTTTCTAAAAACTTTAAACTTTACATTGTTTCCGTCTCTTATTAAAAGGGTATCAAGAAAGATTTCGGCTCCCTCGAGCCTTCTTCAGTGGCGATGGTGATCGTCTTCTCGTAGGTGTGTTCTTGCTCTATCGTGGTAGGAGAAACAATGGCTCAGTGCAGATTTGTCCTGGCTAATATACCGGCTCAGTGGGGATCCTGGCGTTCGTCCTCACTCCTGATTGGCTGAGACCGGTACTCGCGGCTTCTGATTGGTCGTCGGCCGTGCGCCTCATGCCAACTACAACCCGCAAATCGCTGGCTTCTGAATTGTCTGCTGCCGTGCGTCTCACGCTAGGTAAGACTCGCAGGTCGTTGGCTTGAATATTGAGATTAGGGGACAACTCTTTGATGTACAATGCCTCTAATAAAGGGAGGCGTCTTACATCATTGCACGTGTCCAAGATCTCTGTGCCGTTTTCTAGGATTTCCCGCGTAAGGGTGACATTGTGGATTTGTTTCAGGTGGTTTTTCGGTGCTCCAGAAGAAAGGTGGTACGAAAGTCTTCGAGATAACTTCATGGAAGTCATGCCAATGTAGGAAGATGGGAGGGTTTCACAGTCCCCTCTATTGCAATTAAACCTATAAATTACATGAGATTTTTTAAGTGTCTCAGTGTGTTGTTGCGGACTATTCTGAAGGAGGAGATGGCTAGTTTTCTTAGACTTATAATAAATAATAAAATTTAATATTTTGTCGGGTCTGTAGTCTTGATGTTTTGTTTTATTATTTTCTTCATAATTCTTTCTTCTTCCTTGTAAGCGGTGGAGAAAGTGCCTTTATAGTACAGGTTTATTTTTTATTGTTATTCTCTTTATGTTGGTTGCTGCTACCATTCTTGTACCAGTTATCAATAATCTTAGAAGTCTGACGTCTTATATCCTTCTAAGATTATTGATAACTGGTACAAGAATGGTAGCAGCAACCAACATAAAGAGAATAATAATAAAAAATAAACCTGTACTATAAAGGCACTTTCTCCACCGCTTACAAGGAAGAAGAAATAATTATGAAGAAAATAATAAAACAAAACATCAAGACTACAGACCCTGACAAAATATTAAATTTTATTATTTATTATTAGTCTAAGAAAACTAGCCATCTCCTCCTTAAGAATAGTCCGCAACAACACACTGAGACACTTAAAAAATCTCATGTCATTTATAGGTTTAATTGCAATAGAGGGGACTGTGAAACCCTCCCATCTTCCTACATTGGCATGACTTCCATGAAGTTATCTCGAAGACTTTCGTACCACCTTTCTTCTGGAGCACCGAAAAACCACCTGAAACAAATCCACAATGTCACCCTTACGCGGGAAATCCTAGAAAACGGCACAGAGATCTTGGACACGTGCAATGATGTAAGACGCCTCCCTTTATTAGAGGCATTGTACATCAAAGAGTTGTCCCCTAATCTCAATATTCAAGCCAACGACCTGCGAGTCTTACCTAGCGTGAGACGCACGGCAGCAGACAATTCAGAAGCCAGCGATTTGCGGGTTGTAGTTGGCATGAGGCGCACGGCCGACGACCAATCAGAAGCCGCGAGTACCGGTCTCAGCCAATCAGGAGTGAGGACGAACGCCAGGATCCCCACTGAGCCGGTATATTAGCCAGGACAAATCTGCACTGAGCCATTGTTTCTCCTACCACGATAGAGCAAGAACACACCTACGAGAAGACGATCACCATCGCCACTGAAGAAGGCTCGAGGGAGCCGAAATTCGGATCTGGCAACGATGACTGACTACGGTAGAGTCATCTCTACTCTTCCAAAAGAGATTAAGGCCTTTCTAAGGTATAGAGAAAATACCTTAAAGAAATTGATTAATACTAAACAATCCATCACATTCAACGAAACTTGCATAAGAGAGAACCTCCTGCCCATGTATACTCTAAATATATATATATATGTATATATATATAAATTGTATATATATATATATATATATATATATATATATATGTATATATATACATATATATATACATATATATATATATATATATATATATATATGTGTGTGTGTGTGTGTGTGTGTGTGTGTGTGTGTGTGTGTGTGTGTGTGTGTGTGTGTGTGTGTGTGTGTGTGTGTGTGTGTGTGTGTGTGTGTGTGCACTAAGAACCCAAATGTTGCTAAAAGATAACGCAAATATTATTTTTAGTTATCCCAACAATTTTTTCAGAAAAGTAGTTAACGTTCATCACAGACCAACACAAGACATAAATCCCGGAGTTTACAAATTACCCTGCTCAGATTGTGATGAAGTGTACTGGGGACAAACGGGCAGAGAATTAAAAACGAGAATTAAAGAACATAAAAACTCAGTTAAATATGCTCAACATAACTCCGCGGTATTTCAACACGTAGCCAACAACAATCACAGAATAAATTGGGACGAGGCAAAAACCATTTTCAAATCCAAATGTAGTTACAACAGGAAAATAATTGAATCTTCCTTAATAAAACAATTCCCGAATTTTAACATCTCAAAAGGCCAATGGTCACCAGATTACATAACTACCTTAGCAGTTGATAAATTATTTCCCCATATTGTAAAAGCGGACGATTTACCACATAACCCGCACAACAATATAGATGCCACATGAGTTGACTTGTCCATGTTCCCTAACTTTACCTCTCTCATCTGTATATAAGATGTGTATGTTCTCTTGTCTATGTATTCCGCGTGAAGAGGATCACAGCAAGTGATCGAAATATACGGAAATCCGTTATTTTCTTCTTTTCTTAAATCCAAATAATAGTGGGTTCTTAGTGCAATTACTAATGTGTAACGACATTACTGGACAGTGATATATATATATATATATATATATATATATATATATATATACATATATATATATGTAACTGAAGGCGGAGAAAATATACGCGAAATAATGGAAGAATTACTGCCTTAACGTTTCGACCCTTAGGGTCTTGATCACAAAGCATGCTTTGTGATCAAGACCCTAAGGGTCGAAACGTTAAGGCAGCAATTCTTCCATTATTTCTCGTATATTTTCTCCGCCTTCAGTTACATTTGTCATAGTTTAAATACACACACACACACACACACACATATATATATATATATATATATATATATATATATATATATATATATATATAAGGTAGTTAAACCCAAAATGATTTGCAAATTCTACAAGAGAAACACATGCAAACACGGAAGGAAGGGAGAAGGATGTACGTACAGCGACCCCAAGGTGTGTCAAAGGCTCTTGACACACGGACTAGACATTAAGCTAGGATGTACGCTTGGTAGGAAGTGCAAGGACTACCACCCAATCATCTGTCGAAATGCCATCAGGTTCCGCAGTTGTACCAACGAAAGCTGTAGATTCCCACATCCCAAAGGAACAAAGCGTAAAACAGGGACCACTAAACAAATATACAACACAAAACAGGGCGATGCACCGAAACCAAAAAAGGAGGAAAATGATAAACACCTCAGACAGGATACCCCTACAAATCAGATCACACCCAAAGTCCCAGATCAAAACCATTTTTAGAGGTAGTACAAAGATTTATAGAAATGGAAAAACAACAGCAGAAAACCATGAGCCATATAATGGACAGACTGAACAGATTGGGGGAAAGAAACAGGGTGTGCAACAGAATGTATCATTAGCCTCCTTTTTCTATGCAAACATCCAGGGTCTCTATCCAAAGTCAAATCAGGCTAAAGTCGCAATGCTAAAGGAGTTAGCTTATCAAAGAAATTTGATATTTCTAGCATTAACGGAAACCCATTTGACTAGAGATCACCTGGATGCAGAGGTTACCATCGATGGCTACACCATACACAGGGCAGACAGAAAAAACAGAAGCCACGGAGAAGTCATAATCTATACACGAAATTATCTAGCAGCATGTATCGAAAATGTAGAATCTTTCTCAAATGGGACAGTAGAACTCCTGAAGATCTACATAAAAAATCTCGACATGCTAGTAATGACAGTATATAGACCACCAAATACAACCCTGGACAAGTTCGAAGAAATACTTGCAAGGATGAGGGTGGTTTTGGATACCCTGCTAAAAAGCACAACGGAAGTAATGATCCTTGGGGACTTTAATCTCCCACACATACACTGGCCAAATATGAGGATTCTCGGTGGCACACTAGAGGAGAAGCAACAATCCCTAGCCCTGAAAAACGTGACAGACAAATACTTCCTCCTCCAAGAAATCAGAGAGCCTACCAGTGGAAAAAACATACTAGACCTAATGTTGACAAACAGTAACAACTTGATCTTCTCTTGTGAAATCAGAGACACCATCCTATCGGAGCACAAATACATATTAGTAGAAACAACGTGTGTCGACCAGCAAAAGGACCACGAGAGGAGAGCCGCACAAGAGGAACACCTAGGTAACCTAAATTTCTACAATAAAAATATCAACTGGGGCCAAATAAGAGCAGAGATAAAAACCATAAATTGGGAGGCTCACCTACAAAAGGAAGATGTGGACGACATTCTCAGGGAAATAGTTGTAAGATGTCGGGAAATCTGCTCCAAACACATACCCAAGAAAACAAAAAACAAGAAAAGAAGTATCATCCCCAGGGACCGCAAAATCCTCATGAGAAAGAGACATTCGTGCAGCATCAGTTTAAGTAGAACACACTTTCCACCAGCCCAGGAGAAAATTAAATCGCACATAGAAGAGATTGAGAAAAAGATTAAGCTATCCCATGAAGAGGAACACCGAAGGGAAGAGCAAGAAGCGGTACTCCGGATTAAGGAGAACCCAAAATACTTTTTCTCATACGCCAAAAAGAAATTAAAGAACAGATCAGTAATTGGGCCTCTATACGATCTGAATGGTGAACTGACTGAAGAACCCAAACAAATGACAAACATACTTAAGTCACAGTATGAGAGTGTCTTCAGCGACCCAAAGAAAGAGATGGTTGAAGACGCAAAATCATTCTTTACAGACTCTCCAAACAGCCCTCAAATACTCTCATCAATCAAGATCAGTGAACAGGACACAATAGAAGCAATCAAAGCCATTCCACCTGAAGCGGCAGCGGGACATGATGGTTTCCACGCACAACTGCTAAGAAACTGTGGACAGGAGCTAGCAAAACCGCTTCGGATGCTTTGGGACTTATCAACAAAATCTGGTACAGTACCTACAACGCTGAAGACATCCATCATTACCCCCATACATAAGGGAAGCAGTAGAGGCCAAGCAAGTAAATACAGACCAGTAGCCTGAACTTCTCACCTTGTCAAATTATGTGAAAGAATCATAAGGAAGAGGATGGGGAGTTCCTGGAAACAAAGGAAGCTTTCAACGATGGACAGCACGGCTTCAGGCAGGGTCGATCGTGTCTGTCCCAGTTACTCCAACACCATGATAGGATCCTTGAAAGCACACAAGACGGGCTGCAAATTTGACGTGATCTACCTTGACTTCGCCAAGGCTTTTGACAAGGTAGATCATGGCATACTCCTGCACAAACTCCGAGACCACGGAATAATGGGCTCACTTGGAAGATGGTTACACAGCTTTTGAACAGGTAGAACACAACAAGTATCTGTCCAAGGCAAACTCTCCGAGCCTATTAATGTAAAAAGTGGAGTACCACAAGGATCAGTGTTAGGGCCACTCCTCTTCATTATCCATGTAGGAGATATTGATAACAAACTGAAATATACCGAAGCATCCTCCTTTGCCGATGACACCAGGCTGAAACGGCAGATAGCAGGCCAAGAAGATGCAGCAAATATTCAGAAGGACCTAAAAGAAATACAAATTTGGGCAACATCAAACAACATGGTACTAAATGGTGAGAAATTTGAACTTGTACGCTATGGGAGAAACAAAGATCTCAAAAACTCCACGAGCTACAAGTATAACAACCAACCCATCAAAGAAAAAGAGCATGTCAAAGACCTGGGAGTATACATGGGCGACACCACACCACACCACATCAACAAAGAAATAGAAGCAGGAAAAAACTTAATTGGGTGGGTGCTCAGAACTTTCAACTCCAGAGAAGGGCAGTGACTGAAGACCCTATGGAAGTGTCTGGTAGTCCCAAAGATCGAGTACTGATGCCAGCTATGGTCTCCCTACAAAGTACAAGAAATAGCCAACCTAGAGGCTATCCAGCGTTCTTTCACTGCAAAAATTCAGGGAGTACAGCACCTAAACTATAGGGAAAGGCTAAGCCAGTTAAAACTGTACTCCTTGCAGAGAAGGGAACGCTACATAATTATTTATGTGTGGAAAACCCTGGAGGGCAGAGTACCAAATGTGGGGATAGTGTCGAACCATCATCCTAGAAAAGGAAGACTCTGCTTCACAAAGGGTACTATAGGCTCCTTACAACGAGTGAGGACACTAAAACACAACTCTTTCACTCACAATGGACCCCGTTTGTTCAACTGCCTCCCCAGAGATCTCAGAGACCAGACTGATACTAGCCCGGAAACCTTCAAGAGAAAGCTGGACAAATGGCTGGATGGGCTACCAGACCATCCACCGATACCAGGCTACCCCTACAGCCACCACAACACCCTGCCAGAAGCAATACAGAACCAAGAGAGAGAGAAGATAGTAGGACCAACTGGAACGTGCGGAAGCCGACTTCAGCCGTGTCATTAACAGACAAAATTACCGAAAGTATACCGAAAGTATATGTATATATATACATATATATATATATATATATATATATATATATATATATATATACATATATATATATATATATATGTGCGCATATATATATATATATTATATATATGTATATATATACATATATATATATATATATATATATATATATATATATACATATATATGTGCGCATATATATATATATTATATATATATATATATATATACATATATATAT
>NC_134807.1:42545327-42547827 GCF_046742065.1 Oratosquilla oratoria | reverse complement strand
ATATATGAAACTTTGAAATGTAGTCCGATGTAAAATTAAAAATGGACGTTGAAAAAGAAATGTGTATTCTATTGTCGGTGTACAAAGTGACGTATTTAAATATCATTACTTTGGTAACTCCCCCAGCCTTTCCCCCATCTTCCACAAAACTGAATGAAATCACAAAGATTTGTACAGAATATATTATGAAAAGAAATTCATCGCATCAAAATGATTAAATCTAAAATTCTATTCTGACTAACTCTAGGTTGTTAAGCTTAACTAAGATGATTTAACTGCTGGACTTCATTGGAACAAATATTAGAAATCTAAAACTATCCGAAACTGAATAATGTTGCTTGACGTTAAACAGAATGTAACCATTAAATATTCTAGCAGGTGCTGGTATGACAAAGAAAAACCCACAGCCGCTTCAATTCATCACGGTACATATCAAACAGAAATATATGACACAAAATTATTTGTCAGATAACTATTTTTTCATAAAACTTTGATAAAACCCTGTTATACTCAGCGTACCCTCTGACTTATTCAATCTACTTTAAAATGCAGTTATATGTCACGTAGTAAAGAGAGAAATTGAGAGAGAGAGAGAGAGAGAGAGAGAGAGAGAGAGAGAGAGAGAGAGAGAGAGAGAGAGAGAGAGAGAGAGAGAGAGAGAGAGAGAGAGAGAGAGAGAGAGAGAGAGAGAGAGAGAGAGAGAGAGAGAGAGAGAGAGAGAGAGAGTCAATTGTTAGCCCATATACCACTGCCACTATCATCAGCACCTCAGCCAGCTCCATATCTACCTCATCCACCACAACCACCCGTTTGTAAAGGATCGACCTGGTTCGTCATTATATTTGAATGTAATGAGGAGGTCAGCAAAACAACACCAAAAGCATAAACATCATAATTATCATCACCACCAGCATCAGTACTATTACCACTAACGGCATTTTCCTCAACATTACTTTTACTCCATCACCTCCAACATCATCATCACCACAACTTTTATCACCACCACCACCACCACCGCCACCACCACCAGCACTACCACCACCACTCCCCCCCACCCCTCCCTCTTCACCTCCACCACCGTCACCACCATTGTCATCATGATGATAAATAACATTATCAAAAACTTGTAAGACTATATTATGAAAGACGATCACTCTTCAATCGTTCTTTCAATAACATTAAGACTACACTACTCTAAAGACCACACTCATAGAAAGAACAACTTCGGAATTCACCTTTCAAGTCCCCATCATGATCGAAAGTCGAGGTGGTTCATATTTCATCATAAGCAGAAAAAAGGTGTAAGAGGGAGAGGTAGTTTCGTTGTGATGTGGAGCCCAAAAGGACGCAATAACCAAAAGGAAACCAGCTCCAGACCCAAACAGCGTCGTTCCCCTGAACGGAGAACAAAAGTATGGAGCACTTGGAACGCTGATAAGAAGCTAAAATGTTGGAAAATTGGCATAATTTGAAGGCCGCGCTGTTTGCTCGAGTCTTGGTGAAACCACAGAGGAGGCAAGGGGGAAGTCAAGAAGTGTGAGTGTAGGGAGACAGGGAGGAGAAGTGTGGTGGTTTAAGGAGCGAATAAAGAGTAGAAATGATACAAAGAGAATTAGGGGAAAATGAGTGCGACTGAAAAGAAAATGTAAAGAAAGTAAGGTTACGGAAAGAGAAGTCAGGAAAGGGTGAAGAAAAGATGATGAAAAAAGAGAGAAAGAGAGAATTGGTATTACGTTTTTTATTCTATTAGAAATATATATTTCTTATCTGAATTTGAGTACAATTTTAATGAATATAAATTCACTCATATACAAATCTAATTTGACAAAACGTTGCATCATGTTTTGTTGTAACTAGAACTCTTCTTGATCAGATAAATTCTTCTTACCTTTTCTATTCTCTCTCTCTCTCTCTCTCTCTCTCTCTCTCTCTCTCTCTCTCTCTCTCTCTCTCTCTCTCTCTCTCTTTTGTCACGGATGTAATCTCGGATATGAATTTTAAATCGAGATCCGACCAAAGGGGTTTCTTTGATCCCTGTTTTAAGATAAGGTTAGGTAGCTTTATGGGTGGGGATAATAGGTGGTAATGGACATGGAACTGTCTAGTGTAGGTCTTATGGTCTCTTGCAGTGCCCTTCTTTCTTATGTTTTTCTATTATAAACAGATTTTTGTAGCCCTCAGTGTTTTTTTATATATTGGGAACTGCATAAAGAGTTCCTAAATCTAAAAAAAAACAAAAAAAAAACTTTACCGTAAAGAGTTAGTGAATAATTCTTATGCACTCCTTCCTTGTGACCCACAAGGCTCCTGCTCCAGTTTTGGCAGTCACTTGGGCGTCTGCGTTTCAACTGTTTCACCCCAGCCACAAGCTCCGCCAACTCAAAAGTGTGATGCACTTTTCCAGTTGCAGTGGCGGGGAGGTCTGCTTCATATCAAAACGTAATGAGACCTATAGTTTACTGTACCAGCACGCACAGTGAGTAGCACCCTCTTCCTCATA
>NC_134807.1:42517827-42520327 GCF_046742065.1 Oratosquilla oratoria | reverse complement strand
CTTTGCTGATCATCACCCCAAGGTCTTTTTCCGAGTTTACTTTTTGACCTATTCTTTTGTTTTTACTTTTTCCAAATTTCATTATACTACATTTCTTGATATTGAATTTCACCTCACACTTTTGAGTCCATTTCCAGATCTTATCCAAGTCTTGTTGTAATGAGTTGCAATCCTCCTCCGTTCTTACTTTTTTTTTTGTTTTTTGTATTTTTGCGTCGTCTGCAAAGAAATTCAAATAACACTCTACTCCTTCATCCATTTCATTTATGTCTAAGGCAAATATGATCGGGGCCAGTACTGATCCCTGCGGGACACCACTTATAATTTCTTCCCAATTTGAAAATTTATTTCTAATTACTACTCTCATTTTACTCCCAGTCAGGAAGTCTTTCATCCATCCCAATAATTTTCCTGTGTATGTGTGTGTAAGTATGTGTGTACGTGTGTGTGCGTGCCTGCGTGTGTGTGTTTGTGTGTGTGTGTGTGTGTGTGTGTGTGTGTGAGTGTGTGTATGTGAATGTGTGTGCGTGCGTCCGTGGGTGCATGTGTGTGGATGTGTATGTGTGTGTGTGTGTGTGTGTATGTGTGTGTGTGTGTGTGTGTGTGTGTGTGTGTGTGAGTGAGTGTGTGTGTGAGTGTGTGTGTGTGTGTGTGTGTGTGTGTGTGTGTGTGTGTGTGTGTGTGTGTGTGTGTGTGTGTGTGTGTGTGTGTGTGTGTGTGTGTGTGTGTGTGTATTCACCTTGGTCTTTGGATCCCGTGTTGGACTCGTGATCGACAGCTATTTCCCTCCCGCAAGAGAGCTCAGAGCTCGTATGACCGATCTATGGGTAATGCTATGACCTTTCACAAACACACACACACACCCAACTCCCCGCCACGAGAGTCAGAGTAACGACCCGAAGCGCAGCGATACCGAAATAATTTCGGCCCTGGGCAGGATTCGAACCAGGTACTGCGAACACCACCGCACTTCCCAGTCCAGCGCTCTACCAACTGCGCCACCAAATCGTGTGTGTGTGTGTGTGTGTGTGTGTGTGTGTGTGTGTGTGTGTGTGTGTGTGTGTGTGTGTGTGTGTGTGTGTGTGTGTGTGTGTGTGTGTGTGTGTGTGTGTGTGTGTGTGTGTGTGTGTGTGTGTGTGTGTGTGTGTGTGTGTGTGTGTGTGTGTGTATTTGTGTGTCTGATTCACCGTGGTCTTTGATATTACAAAGGATTTACAAAGGCGGAGCATGCCGACAGGAGACCTTTTGGTCCATATCTAATTCGGATGCGAAAAAAATCATAATAATAATAAAATAATAAATAAAAACTATAATAATGTAAATAACAAATAAAATACATAAATAAATGCATAGGTATAGTTGAATAATAAACAAACAGGTAAATAGTAAATAATGATAAATTGACATATAACTAATAATAAATGAAAATCAGACAGACAAATGATAACAAAACAAAAACAAATAATATAGAATATATTAAAATCATTACAGCATCCTGCTTAGGTGTTTATTTAAATGATTCTTAAAGCTTCGAACTGAACTACCTGTGCAGGAAGTTTATTCCATTCATTAACTACACTGTTGGCAAAGTTGTTTCTACATACTTCTAAATTGAATCTATTTCCGGACAGTTTGAGACCATTGTTTCTTGTCTGATTCTCATTCAATGTGAAAATTTTGTCACTTTTGATGTTGTCAATTCTCTTTCAAATCTTAAAAACCTGTATCAAGTCACCTCTGAGTCTACGCTTTTTTAGGGAAAACAGATTCATATGTTTTAGTCGATTTACGTATGATTTATTTTTGATATTTGGAATCAGTTTTGTGGCTCGCCGTTGTACTTTTTCCAGTCTGTCAATGTCTTTAAAGAGATTCGGTGACCATACGGAAATAGCATATTCTAAATGGGGACGAACTAACAATTTATATAGCTTGTTAATGAGTGATGGACTTTTTGAAGTCAAAAGATCGCGCAATCAGTCCTAGAATCTCATTTGCTTTCTCAGAGGCTGAAATACACTGCTTGGATGATTTGAGGTCGTTACTGATAATTACGCCGAGATCTTTTTCACTATCCACTTTTGTTAACGAATTTCCAAATAACTTGTAATCGTACCTACTGTTATTTTTATCTATGTGCATTACCTTGCATTTACTTGTGTTAAATTTCATTAGCCACTTTTCAGACCATTGCTGTAATTTATCTAAATCTTCTTGAATATCTAATGGGTTTGAGTGATCATTTGCCACTCCGCACTGTTTTATATCATCAGCAAATTTGGAAACAGTAGATTTTAGTCCATGGTCTATATCATTTATACATACTATGAATAGAAGTGGTCCAAGAACGGAACCCTGAGGAACTCCGCTTGTAACATTTTTCCATCTAGAAGTTTTTCCATTTAAAACAACTCTCTGTTTTCGACCGACCATTCAACCAATTACTAGTCCAACCTAATAGGCTACCACTTATTCCGTGTAAAGCTAATTTAATAAGTAG
>NC_134807.1:42507827-42512827 GCF_046742065.1 Oratosquilla oratoria | reverse complement strand
TTTTTGTTTTTTTTTGTTTTTCCAGTATTGTTCTCGCTGTTCTCCTTCATTGTGAATTCAGTGTTAAGGCAAACCAATAACAGGTTTTCACCTCACCATCCCACTCTCACGCAGTGGGAAGTGCAAAGCCCCTGGTAGTGCAAAGCCCTGTCAATTATGGCAAACCGGATTTTTTTTAAGCCGACACTGGGTCGCCTCCACGCAGCGAGTCACGGGAATTAAACTCACGACCACCTGCTTATGAGTTGAAGAAGATATTCACTTACCTAATAATAAACCTAAGTAATATAGTGAAGAACGTATCAAAACATTACCAATGAATTCCTCTGACACAATCTTGGGCTATCACACCATACCTTACCTTCCTCATGATAAACTCAAATGTACGAATAATTCTTTATATCTATCCTTTTGACAGTCCAGACTGTAAAAAAAAAAAAAAAAAAAAAAAATCACACAATCTCACACTCGAAAACTTGTCTCAGTCCAACAACTTTCAGTGTTAAGGCAAACCAATAACAGGTTTTCACCTCACCATCCCACTCTCACGCAGTGGGAAGTGCAAAGCCCCTGGTAGTGCAAAGCCCTGTCAATTATGGCAAACCGGATTTTTTTTAAGCCGACACTGGGTCGCCTCCACGCAGCGAGTCGCGGGAATTAAACTCACGACCACCTGCTTATGAGTTGAAGAAGATATTCACTTACCTAATAATAAACCTAAGTAATATAGTGAAGAACGTATCAAAACATTACCAATGAATTCCTCTGACACAATCTTGGGCTATCACACCATACCTTACCTTCCTCATGATAAACTCAAATGTACGAATAATTCTTTATATCTATCCTTTTGACAGTCCAGACTGTAAAAAGAAAAGAAAAAAAATCACACAATCTCACACTCGAAAACTTGTCTCAGTCCAACAACTTTCAGATTTGAGAAAAGTAAAGTCACCCTAAGGGCAATTCCAACAATTCACGGTGAAACTCGCGGAATACCCCCAACCATACAGAGTGCGGAACTATCTTAAGAAAGGGGCATGCAACTAGTGTATGCATACACATTATATATATTTACATATATAGGGAACTAGGTATGGCTTTGTAAACCATATATGTATATGTATGTATATATATATATATATATATATATATATATGTGTGTGTGTGTGTGTGTGTGTGTGTGTGTGTGTGTGTGTGTGTGTGTGTGTGTGTGTGTGTGTGTGTGTGTGTGTGTGTGTGTGTGTGTGTGTGTGTGTGTGTGTGTATTCGTGAAGCGTGGCAGGAGATTCTTTTTCAAGCATATTCTGTTGAAAACGACAGCAAATGTATTAGAAAATAATTTGTCTCGTAAGCTTTCTACCTTTTGGAAAGAAAGGTGACCCACCACTAAAGAACACGAAAAATTATCACTCATCGTTCTTTACAGGAACAGGAAAAAACATTTTCTAATTCTGAGAAACAACGCTGCCCCGAAATGCCATGGAATTCGTCAATCCCACGTAGTGTACAAATTTACTTGCCCAGAGGAGGACTGTACGCTTCAATCTACTTACGTGGGAAGGACAACTACCACCCTGTCCAGGCGAATCACCCTTCACCTGCAACAAAGAGGACCTAAACACCACCTCTGGACCCACTGTAGACGCTATCTCGACAGGAAAACCATGATAAGTAAGAAGAGAAGGACAGCCAACGCCTGACCATCCGGGAGGCTGTAATTATAAAATATTTACAACCTGTTATTTATGTACAAACTAATAATTTTTCTCTCCTCCAAAGCATGAAACGTACACGTAGGAGACATTTGACTACAGAAATAGAGCCCCTAGTTCAGACAACACCCACACACAGGCAACCCACAGAGGTTCAAAACAAGCACCCCACAGAGGACCAAAAATCATGCCTTCGACGATCAGCTAGGCTGAAGGATCTATGAAATAGCGACATCCAAGCAGAGGAGAGTCATACGTGATCTTTCCAAGGTTTGTCTTCATTCATATTTATACTGACCACTGGCTTACTTCTCTACATTCCAACTGAAGATGCAGAACGACCAGCGAAACGCTTTAGGTTTTTCTACTATTTTTTTTTTCATTTTCATTTATTTTCTACATTACGTATTTAATTGTGTTAATATAGTTCCCAATGTCAATTGGAGATTTGCTTATTCCCCTCTCTTTTCCACAGAAATCTACTTTACGAAAGTTAGAAAACTTATGAAAGAAAGAAATTTCTAATGCATTTGATGTCGTTTTCAACAGAATGTACATATATATACATATACATATACATATACATATACATATACATATACATATACATATACATATACATATACATATACATATAAATATACATATACATATACATATACATACGCATACGCATACGCATACGCATACACATACGCATACGCTTATACATATACATACACATACACATACACAAACACATACACATACACATACACATACACATACACATACACATACACATATACATGTACATGTACATGTACATGTACATGTACATGTACATGTACATATACATATACATGTACATATACATGTACATATACATATACATTCACTATAAACCCACTATCGGAGAAATGATAACGGAAAATACAGGGAAACTGTATATTTCGACTACTATCTGTAGTCCTCTTCAGCAGAATGCTTATATGAAGTCAAGGTACAAGTATATATGAGGAAATGAGGGGTACATAGAAGGGGATGAGGAAAGTGGGGGGGGGACTCAGGTTACATGCCCTTGAAATGGTTGGGTTGAGGGAGGACAGTGGGTGATATTTTGTCCAACCGCTCTTGACATAATTTTGTTGACCGCTAACTTGGTAATACAAAATTATGTCAAGAGTGGTTGGACAAAATATCACCCACTGTCCTCCCTCAACCCAACCATTTCAAGGGCATGTAACCTGAGTCCCCCCCCCTCGTTCCTCATCCCCTTCTATGTACCCCTCATTTCCTCATATATACTTGTACCTTGACTTCATGTAAGCATTCTGCTGAAGAGGACTACAGATAGTAGTCGAAATATACAGTTTCCCTGTATTTTCCGTTATTATTTCTCCGATAGTGGGTTTATAGTGAACTTTTACAAATGTGTTATAACATACCAATTTCCAATACATATACATATACATATACATATACTGTACATATACATATATATATATATATATATATATACATATACATATTTATATACATGTACATGTACATATACATATATATATACATATACATATACATATACATATACAAATACATATACATATACATATATATACATACATATACATATACATATACATATACATATACATATACATATACATATACGTATACATACATATACTTATACATATACATATACATATACATGTACATATACATGTACATACATATACCAAGGCTTTTTCGCTTTTACAAGAGAGGTAGCAAAAAAAAAAAAAAAAAAAAAAGCATAAATACCATTCCCACCTATTCCATCCCCAATACACTCCACTCCCCTCCACCTTCTACCCTCCCTCCTATCTCGGCATTTACTGGATGACGGGTCATCCTTGCATCTTGTTAACTACCCTGGGTCAGAAGCAGTGTCGCATGATAAAGCACACCCACGGCAAGGAATATATATATATGTATATATATATATATATATATATATATAAATATATATATATATATATATAATATATATATATATATATATATATATATATATATATATATATATATGTATGTATTAATTACCCACTGTCGGAGAAACAAAGCAAAAGAAACAGACGAACTGTATATTTCGACCACTGCTGTGGTTCTCTTCAGCAGATAGGTACAAGGTAAGATGTACAAGAATATATACAGTAAGAGAGGTACAAAGTGGGAACAAGGGGAGGTGGCTCAAGTCACATGCCCGAGGTAGGGCGGATTCGGTAATGGTAATAATTTATTCACAGCATAAGTTGTTATACAATCAGGTGACCATTGCCCTTTTGATGTACTGAAATTGTTTAATGAGGAAAGATTCAACTATCTTTCTCCTAAAGCTACAATTGGATTTATAAATTATTTCTGGTTTGTTCCAACAAAGGATCACCGCATAGATTGGAACAAACCAGAAATAATTTATAAATCCAATTGTAGCTTTAGGAGAAAGATAGTTGAATCTTTCCTCATGCAAGAGTTTACACAAGAGATGAAAAAACAACAACACAAAATAGCACATAAAATAGAATTAAAAATAGAAGATTTGGTCATGGTCAAATTACATACATCCCATAATAAACTTTCACCGAGATATTCAGGTCCATATAAGATTAGGATACAATTTGATGATGAGGATACATGTGACACCCAGTGTATACTTTATCAAGAACCACTAAATCTAGAAGAGTATAGGGAATATGTTGATAGTATCGCACGGGAACTGAATATTGATCTTGGTCATTTTTACAGATAGCATTAATATTTTTTGAATTGTATGGTGCTTGATTGTGATGGGAGACCTGAACTACTGGAACCTTGGTGTCAAACAGATATGCTACCTGGATCCTTGGTCAGACATGAAGACCTGGAGCTTTGGTCAGTCATGAAGACTTGCCAATACATAAGGACAGTGCCAATAAGTATTGAACCATTTTCTTTTGTGAAGCATTGAATTTTTTTATGCAGTGTGTGTCCTAGATAAAAAATTAAATAAGTGTGTGTAAAACAAAAGTGAAATTATGCAGAGACAATGTTATCATTACTAACAATTCACCATCTTTAGAAAGATGAAAACATTCTCCATTGAAATCTAATGTTGCTGTACTTAATCAACTTTCACAATCATAAAGAGAAAGACGTTGAATACTACTTGAAACTGCGCCACCTCGAAGGATCGGCAGCTTAAGGTACAGAGGGATGGGAAATAACAATCTGTCACGCACACTTCCTCTTCTTTATTCACCCTTCGTTTTGGTGTTACATACA
>NC_134807.1:42485327-42490327 GCF_046742065.1 Oratosquilla oratoria | reverse complement strand
ATATGTATATGCATATGTATATGCATATGTATATACACGTGGAGTTAAAAACGACAGCATTGTTGTAGTTATTTAGTTTTTTCCTCGTACTCTCGATTTTCCTGATTGGAGATTTGCCATTAACCGTGTGAATTGAAACTAAATCACTGTATTCTTTAATTTATTTCCATTATTTGAGCTCAACGTTTCGTCTTAATGAAGGCATTTTCAAGAGTAAACTAAAAAAAATACATAATCACGGTAATGGTGACAAAATTGCAAAAGTTACATAAATACAGTAATAGTGACAATTGTGTGGAAGAACAATACTAGTAAAATATGTGGGATACAATATAAATGCAAATAGATATGATGACAATCTTACAAGAAGACTTACATTTAAAGGGATGGAAGAGAAAAAAGATAAGTCGGGGATGACAGATATATATAAGCCTATGGTCAGGTGGTCTGACAATGGGGTCTCAGAGGTCACGGGGTAAGGGGACTGGGGGTGGGGGGTTAGGTAGGTGTTGTCACCGTGGAGGGAGAGGAGGAGGAGGAAGGGGTGGAGGTGGAAGGGGAGGAGGGGGAGACAAGGAAGAGAGGTGATGGAGGGAGGGAGAAGTGGGGGATTTTTGTTTCTATACATTAGGATAGTTGAGATAAAATTGTTTTGGATGTTAATGACTGGAGCTTTGTCTCTAATATGAAAGGCTTCGAGCAATTGTAGCCTTCTAGGGTCATCACTCGTTCCAATAATTTTGGTGGAATTAATCAATTCATCCCGTCTGAGTACAGCGTTGTGGAGATTCTTATGATGTTCTTTGATTGCTCCCTCTTGTAGAAGTAATGATAAACGACGGCTGACTATGCATCTAGTAAAACCGATGTAGGTATGGTAATGAGGCATACAATCCTCTAAAGAGCAAGCATATTGGTACACTACATTGGTTCTAGATGTGATGTCTGATCGCCTAGAAAAGTTGTTCGTCATGATCAGAGAGGAAGTTCTGGGATTTTTGTAGTAAATGAGAACTCTGATTTTGTTGTTCTCGCTTGTAGGGAGGCAATTCCTTTGGATGATATCTTTAATGACTTTTCATCTTTTTTGTAATTATTAGTAAAGGTGTTTTTGTAATATATGTTAATGAAGTTATGATTTTGTGGTGCTTTGATTGAGAGATATGATTGTAGCATCTTGTTAGTAACAGAATCAAAGTCGGTGTTAGAGTACCCATTATTTGTGAGCATTTGTCTAAGGTGTTGAAGCTCACTGTGTAGTGCTTGCCACGAGGAACACACCGGTATGGCTCTTTTTACATAGGCTCTTATGACACCTTTCTTGTAGTTGTCAGTGCACTGATAACTACAAGAAAGGTGCCATAAGAGCCTATGTAAAAAGAGCCATATCGGTGAAGAAATTTACAGAAAAAAACACTGGGAAATAAGAAATATAGTCAGAACGTTTTCGTATATATAAGACACTACCAAGGAATACAAAGTGACAGAGACATAGGTGCATATATATACATAAAGTAGTAGGGAACATGGTAAGGACACACAAGATGCTTCATAACCAGGTTGAGAAGTGTTTACATTTAAGGACATTTGATCATATGACGTTACATCACCCGGGCCTGGTAACACTGGGAGTACTTTATATATATATATTTATCTGATAAAGCTTTAAATAGTGCAACAACATGTGTTTTAGGACATAGTCTTAGTTTCATAGCAACTCAGCATAAAGTTGACTATGTTAACGTTGCTTAAATGTTTTGCAATTTAGAAAAAAATGGTGACGCTTCTACTCAAAACGTCAATATCAGCAAGGATTTTTTATATGCTTCTTTGTCAGCAAATAGTATTCCAAACTGTCCTAAAAGGTTTTTTAAATTTTACCTGGAGTTGAAGAGAGATGAAAAGTTATACATTACTAGAGCTGATAAAAGCAATTGCATTGTCATTCTCAACATATCAGATTATATTGACAAAATGGGAATATTACTGGGAGATTATGAAACATATATAAAACTCACTAAAAACCCGTTGGAATCCGTAAATAGTGAATTTGATCGTAGTCTTAAAAAGATTTTGAAAGGGCATGAACATCTGATAAAACCTTTTTTCTTCTTTGTCCCCTTCCCTGTCTTACATGTATGGATTGATCAAAACCCATAAACCTGGTTATCCAGTTAGACCCATCATCAGTTCCACATGATCCGTCACTTACAATTTATCCAAATGGCTTGAATTCTTTAGTGGTTACAATATCTTCTTCCAGTGTTACAAATGATATTGATCTCATTAATATGCTGAATAATCCAGAAATTGGTTATGATTTTAAACTAGTCACTCGTCTTCCCGTATATGATTTATTGTTATATCTTAAAGAAGAGTTATTATCAAAACATGACTTGCCACTTCCAGCTAAAACCATAATAGAACTCATTAAGCTCTGCATTGTAAATTGTAAATTTGTTTTTAATGGTGAATTCTATGTAGAAATTTGGTATGGCTATGGGAACCCTCTGTCCCCAGTTCTTAGTAACTTATACATGGAATTCTTTGAGATTAAACTAATACCTAGGATGCTTCCCCACCAAGTTGTGTAGAAACGATATGTTGATGATATTTTGTGCCTGTGGCCGGTTAAGCGCAACTTTTATTTTTTCCTTGAAAAACTAAATTATATGGTCCCTTCAATTAATTTCACTTTTGAAATTGAAATAAAGAATAAATTACCGTTTTTGGGATATTGTAATTCATCATAATAGTAGGCAATTTGAGTATGACGTCTATAGGAAACTAACTAATATCTCATCATATGTCCACTTTTACTCGGCTCATCATCAAAAAACAAAACTTTCTTTGTTTAGTTTCATGTTTCTTAGTACTTGCAGGATATGTAGCCCTGAATTTTTGGATGATGAACGGAGAAAAATATATAACATAGCTTCTGAGTTAAAATATCCAAAACACTTAGTAAACACTTCTCATAAAATGGCTTACAAATATTTCCTTAACACCTCACACGAAAGAAAAATATTTTACAAAAAGAACCTTTTGGTTCTTTCTTACAGTGAGAAATCAATTGGACTGCCTAATATTCTCAGACAATTCAATATCAACTTGGTTTTCAAAAACAACAATACTATAAAAATTATGCTAATTAAAAATTCACCTGAAGTAAATTAGGATTATGTTTACTCAATTCCATGCCTTATATGTGAAAAAAATTATGTTGGCCAAACTGGCAAAGACTTACAAACAAGGATAAATCAACACAAGTATAGTATAAGAAGTGGGCCAATTTCCAGTGGCCTTTTTGTTCATGTAAGAGACTACAACCATCCTATTAACTGGGATAATTCTAAAGAAATAATTTCTTGTAGGTCTTTATTAGAAAGAAACATTATCAAATCCAGTCATATTAAACATACCTTCGATCAAAATATTAATTTAAGTTTAAGTTTGTATATACTTGACGATTGTAAAAAGTGCCCCAAGTGTTACCAGGCCCGGATGACGTAATGTCAAATGATCAAATGTCCTTAAATGTAAACACTTCTCAACCTGGTTATAAAGCATCTTGTGTGTCCTTACCATGTTCCCTACTACCTTATGTATATATATGCACCTATATCTCTGTCATTTTATATTCCTTGATAATGTCTTACATAGACGAAAACGTTCGGACTAATTTTCTTATTTGCCAGTGTTTTTTTCTGAAAAAGTAAGTATATATATATATATATATATATATATATATATATATATATATATATATATATATTATATATACTTATATATATTACATATATATATACATACTTATATATATTACATATATATATATATACTTATATTATATATATATATACATATATATATATACACATATATATATATATATATACATATGTATATATATATATATATATATATATATATATATATATATATATACTTATATATATATGTACATATATATATATATATATATATATATATATATATGTATCAGACATTATAGATAACGTGTGTATCTAGACTTATCTAACAGAGTTTTTTTCATGAGAACCATCCGACAAGTGCGCAAATATTCGAAAGTTATGTTAAGCACAATATATATATGTGACTATCTTAAACTTTTATTGCGTATGATAACCATAAAAGAATCTGCTTCATTTTTTGACCTTGTGTCTGCTAAGGCTGTTTCACTAGAATGTCCGAAAATCTGCGATAACGGGAAACGAATGTAATTCGTGGAATTGTGACCCTAAAACGGAATTGGGTCCAGAAAGGGATTCTATAAATTCTCACCTTTCTCCCATTTATGTTTTAGTCCAAATTGCTAGTAGAGATTAAAATGCTTCCATTTCTCATGTTTCCAGGGCTTGTTTTGAAAAAGTCCCCTACATATTTAATTTAATTATAATTAGTGGATATGAATTTTGAACATTTAATGTGTTCATATAACAGCTGATTTTTTATGTGAAATTAATTATTTAATTTCTAGCTAGTAAAACTTCTATTCAGCTGCAAACATTTCTGTAGTTCATCTTTTATTCACTAGATGGACCTATTGTTAGGGTGGGAAACAGTGACAAAATCTGAACATGGCAACACCAAAGAGGGTAAAAAACATTTCTCCCTGCACTTGCATTTGCTACAAAAGAAAGAGCAAGACAATTCCCTGAAGAGGTTTATGAAGATATTGTGTAGATTTTATAATCACAGTTTAGATTATGTAAGGGCATAATGAAAGTTCACTTAAAAGTTAGATGATTTGTAAGATTCGGAAGATCCATGCAAAAATAAGCTCAAATATCGTGATTGAGTTAGACTTTAGTTTTCATAATAACCACCTGTTTTGAGCCCTGCGAATCAATATTATCTAATCAAAATAATCATATGCAAATTATAATTGATAGTATTTTTACTGTTACTTATCATAAGGTGGCATAAATACCAAGTTTAATTTTCTTTTATCGTTTTGAGGACATTAATGTAACATT
>NC_134807.1:42460327-42467827 GCF_046742065.1 Oratosquilla oratoria | reverse complement strand
TCCAACGACCTGTCCTATGATAAATAGATAAACAAATTTATCGGAGAATCCTACAACTTACTTAGATCAATAAAAGTGGCATTTACATATTTGGACGAAGAAATGATCAAGAAAAATATTGGTCACACTGATAAGGTCACACGGCGACATTGTGGTCACCCAGTACCAAAAACAATATAAAAGAAATAGAAAGAATCCAGAGAGCAGCCACAAAAATGGCACTTGCATTTCCAAACTTGTCATATGAGGAGAGATTGGCTAAACTGGAGTTACCGACTCTGGAACAAAGAAGAGAGAGAGGTGACCTACTGACTATCTACAAAATCATGAAGGACAAAGAAATGCTCGATAGAGAGGACTTGTTATACTGGGACAAGAAAAGCACAAGAGGACATGGGAAAAAAAAAAACATAGCTATAGAAGAGATCTGAAGAAAAACAGTTTTCCACATAGAGTGGAGGACACTTGGAACAAACTGGACAATGAAATAGTGTGTGCAAAAACCATTCATGGGTTTAAGAGCAAACTAGACACTGCGAGATACAAAGGCGGGACACCACGAGCGTAGCTCTCCTTTCCGCAAAATACAACTAGGTAAATACACACACTCACACACACACACACACACACACACACACACACACACACACACACACACACACACACACACACACACACACACACACACACACACACACACACACACACACACACACACACACACACACACACACACACACACACACACACACACACACACACACACACACACACGCGGAGATAAGTTGGGTTTGCCTCCTATCACGTGTATCCCCTGTTCACCTAGCAGTGAGTAGGCACGGGATGTTAGTCAATGAGTTGTGACCTTGCTGTCCCGGTGTGTGGTGTGTGAGTGGTCTCAGACCTACCCAGAGATCGGCAAATAATGAGCTCTGAGCTCACTGCCGTAGGGTGGTGTCTGGCTGTCTCGAACAGAGGCTGCAGCAGATCCAAGGTGAATACACACACACACACACACACACACACACACACACACACACACACACACACACACACACACACACACACACACACACACACACACACACACACACACACACACACACACACACACACACACACACACACACACACACACACACACACACACACACACACACACACACACACACACACACACACACACACACACACACACACACACGCACACACACACACACACACACACACACACACACACACACACACACACACACACACACACACACACACACACACACACACACACACACACACACACACACACACACGTGTATATATATATATATACATATATATATATATAAATATGTATATATATGTATATGTATATATATGTATATGTATATATATGTATATGTATATGTATATATTTATGTATATGTATATGTATATGTATATATATGTATACATATATATGTATACATATACATCTTCAGTATACATATATATGTATACTGAAGAGGATTGCAGTTTGCAATCGAAATATATAGATTCCCCGTTTCCAGTCTTTTCTACTCCAACAGTGGTTTCTACGTTATTGACAAATGTGTGATTACATTTTTCACCTGTAATATGTATATATGTATATATATATATACATATATTTATATATTTATATATATATATATATATATATATATATACATACATTTATCCATGAGCCTCATGTTTTTTCATTCATATACAATTCTATTTTTTGCATATGAGTATAGAGTTATTGTAATGTTATACATGCTTTATAAAGATACTGAAATCACTTCGGTGAATTTCTAATTTAAAACAAATTAAGATAACGTGCACCAAGGAGGAGTCTTCTTCATGTGATTTTTTGTTTTGCAAATGGAGTGTGACTTTGAGAAAGAGATGCGATTAGTGTCTGCGCGGGCAGTCCTTACTAAAGAATTTCCACTCTCAAATATACCACGACTTTTATATTTTACAAGTATGAAGAAATTTTTTACATGTTCCTTTTTTATTAAATGTAAAAACGAACTGAGGATTTGGTTGATGCAAAGTTAGACCTGAATACCTTCTTTGAATATGAGTAGGACAAGGTATGAGATCACTTTTTGGCAATGTATGTGATGCTATAGATTTTGAGACAAAAGTCTTGAAACCTTCAAACTCATTGGAACTTTTCACCTTTTGAAGTGGACTTACCAAGGAGCAAATCTACACTACAGGACCGCCGGCCTATCCACTAGGCTGATGAAACAGCCACTGCACATCACTCTACTGGCTTAATTTTGTTTGGTATACTTCTATAAATAGGGAGAAATGTCAACTCAATGATATTGATTAGGTTCCATCGACAAAATGCGACACTTCTGGAACTTCTGATGTTCGTTGTTGGAAATCCACGGAAGTGCCACGTCAAATACCTGGCACTTCGTAGAAGTAGAACTCGAGCATTCCGAGTTGAAGACAGGAACGCTACCCACTGCTACATGAACACTATAACTAAACGTATCACAGTAATTAATTGTCATTCATAATTGCAAAGTATGTGCGTTTCGAGGTTGGGTGTGAAAATAGCCTCTCACGATCTATTGTTCATTTACTTATGAAGAAGGTTTTACTTCCATATATTCATTCATTAAAGCTTGTGAAATGTTGATGTATGATCTCTAAAACCGAATCATTATCCTTTCGGGACGACAATACAGTGTGAAGCCTCATGACATCTAACACACCAACATTCACGACATAACAGTATAACCTCGCCGTAGCCAAGTCAGGACGCGGACGTGTGATCCGCCGATTCGAGTGACATGAACACGCAGATCCATACAAATATTTGTGAATGAATGGCCATGCATATTTCAAGACTTAAGTGGAGGATAAGTCATCACAATAATCGATATCTACTTATAGCTCTATTCGTTGTTTGTAATATAGCTTATTAGGACGAAAATTAACTCAATTGTGTCATCAGTTTTATTCACCGGGTTGTAGGTGACTGTCACTAATAGTAGGTGGTTTCGAACAACTGCAAGTTAATTTTTTTTCTCAGTAACTGGCCTCTCACCGCAACGACTATGCTATTTTGGGTTGTATTAATTGCTGTCGCTGGTAGTTCTTTCACACCAACTGACACTTAAACATTATATAAGTTCCCTTGTATTTTTTAATACCTAGCCCCTTTTCCTGAATTAATAATCTTAGTGATGTACTCTAAAAGTGATGATAAAGTTAACTTATACATGTATGGTAAGATTTACATCTCAAATAGAACTAATACTAAGCCAAATTTTGATTAAATAAAGTTATGGAGAAATATCGACACTGAAACCTTAGGACGAACACAACATTCTAGAAAAAATATTAAAGTCAGCTAATACATATGTGATAAGAAAATCTATTTATCAAGTAAAACTGGAATGGAGAGGTTAGATAAAATTCTGCAGAAATATCGACATTGCAAGCGCTGTACTTTGGTTCTCAACCAGTAGTGCTCTTCCTATTTAAACGAACATCATATTCAGGGCAGAGATTAGTCTTGTCAAAAACAACACAGAATTCAAAGGGAAAACAATGTCTCGTTGTTTTGTCACACAAATCAAATACATATTTGACTTTACCCGCGAACTTGTGCGTGGGTACATGCAAATGTACCTTCGACAGTGCAAATGGGCAAATACGCACGCTTATATGAACGCAAACATTCCACTTTCGTGGAATTTTTTCCCCGTTTACCTTTGGTAATTTTTGAGTCCCGGGAGAGCCAGCAGTTCAGGTAGATATCGTCCCTCATACAAATAAAAACACTGTAGTGACGATGCTGCTGGGAGAAGGATAGAGGTTTGGTGAGTTCATCTCCTTTATTAATAAGATATATCTGAACTGATTTTACTTGCGGCCAAGAGCCGTTATATATACTGCATGGGTAGTTGCCCGTGGTACGCAACTACATAATTGCACTGGATTAGGTTAGGTCGGATCAAGTAGGGTCATACTGTCCTAGGCAGGTGTGCGTGGTTAGCGCATCAGGTCACAGCCGCGTAGGTGACACAACGCGCGCTCCATGCCACGTTGTTGACGTGGTTTGTACAGTGTTTCCCTCTAAAAATTGCCTTGGCTTCAAAGAATGCCCTACACGTAAGAATTGGGTGGGCGGAGTGTCGAAGTGTGCTGGTTTTAGGCGGTCGATGGGGACCCATTCAGGCCTGCCGGAGATAGAGATGTAGGTCTTGTCCTTCCGTTTAAGGATAACATGGGGGCAGTGTAGGAATCGGCAAGGGGTTGTGTGTGAGTGTCTGTCCTCAGGGAGACATGCGTCAAGGTGTGGGGGTGCTTTGGAAGGTATTCTTTGACCTCCTGGTGATGTGTCAGCACACATGGGACAAATTTGCTGACGGTGTGTCACAGCTGCTACAGGCTCTAGGGAGAATCCTGTGGAGGGAAGAATTCTGCAGGCATGACGAGGGTTTGGCCGAAAACCATCTCTGCTGGAGACACGTTGAGATCGTCCTTGATGGCTGTTCGAAGACCAAGGAGTATCCATGTTAGTTAAGGCAGCCAGGAGTTGTTGCAACGTGCCATAAGAGATGACTTGAGTGATCGGTGCGTTCGTTCGACCATGCCACTGTTTGCAGGGCTGTTGGAGGTAGTGTGGTAGACTATAGTATCCAGGATTTCAGCGAGGGGCTGCCACAGCCCAAACGTGAAGCAAGTTCTTCGGTCGCAAGTGACGTGCTCCGGCAGGCCAAATCTGGCGATCTACCCACTGAGGAGGGTTGTACTGCAGAACGAGGTGGTAGTGTTCTTCATGGTGAAGGCCTCCAACCAGTGGGTTGATCTCTTGATGGCGGTGAAGAGGTAGCAGTGGCCTTCCGACTGGGAAAGCGAGCCGACGACGTCGACATGAATATGTGTGAAACGTCGTCAGGTCTGATGGAATGGTCTGATGCGTGATTCAGTTGAAATTTGCTTTGCAGACAGGTGATGGAGGATATGGCATATTTCTTTTGCGTTCTCGGAGATGCTGTGCCAAATGAATTTCTTCTTCATTACTTTCGCAGTGACGCGTCCTGAAGGGTGTGACAGGTCGTATATTAAGTTGAACACCTGAGGTAAGAAGGCAGTTAGGATGAGAGGTTGTGGGCGGCCGGTGCTGATGTCGCAGAGGATGGTGTGCTTGTCGTGGAAGAGAACGTCCTGCTATTTAAGGGATGTGATTAAGGTCCTGTTGGCGAGTGTCTCATGATCCTCCCGTTTCTCTCTAGTGATGGCATTGAAGTCAAGGCTGAGCTGAACTACGTCAATGGCTATTCGGGAGAGGGCGTCGACTTCATGGTGAACTAGGCGTCCTGTTGTTTCGTGAAAGTGTGCACAAGAGGTTGACTTTCGGTGCTGTTGATAAAGTAGGAGCCTTCGAGGAAGTGCCGAAAGTGGCAGATGACATATAGCTAATAGCGCTGGGTAACACTAGTTTTCTTTCTTTAAATTTCTTTAGTGTTCCTATGATTGTTTTCTCTCTTGATTTTAGAAATGTCATTGAAAATTGCATAGCATTGATATTTAAAAGAATAACTGAGGTTTTGTACACAAAAACTATACTAAACTACGATAATACACTATATTTAGCATATTCACATTATCTATAAATAGTAACTCATATTTTGCCCTTGTATTCCCTTTTTAATAATGAGAAAATGTAAGTATAAAAGCATGTGATACGGTTATAAGAGCCCGCTAGAAATGCACTGATGAACGCGATTTCTTACCATGAGCTCCTTGATCTTTACGCACCAGTCTCCCATCATAGTAGTGTCCCATCTTCATTTGTATCTTTTCTACATTGTAGCAATGTCTTGATGGAACCTATCACCATACTCTTCACTCGCTCTTCCCAAGTTTTCACGAAAACATCCAAATGTAAATGCAAAAAGTGCAGCTTTAATGACATTCTACATCCAAAATTTCCAAAATTCTTATAACTTTCCAAAAGTTTTGCTACGAGCTGCTTGTAATTTGGGTCTTTATCATTACCAAAGAATCCATTAACTGTACCTCGAAATGCACACCACACCTCTCTTTCGACATCACTCATTGCATCCTCAAGTTGCATTGACTTCAATATTTTCCTTACTTGCAGACCAGTAAATATACCATCCTGAACTTTGGTCTCTGATAGTCTTGAAAAGGGTAGACGCATTTCTTGAAATGTTTTTCTGTCGTGATATAATGCTTTCACTTTTTTTTTTTAACCAAACCAAGCCTTATATGAAGTGGGGGTAGCAACACTTTGTCAGGCTCTACAAGAGGCTGTCGAATAACATTGAGTTTTCCTGGCTGCAAGTCATCTAGAGTGGGCCATTCCACTTTCTGGTCATGTTCGCTGAGCCTGACTGTCCCATAGACAAAGAAAACATGACTACTTGGTATAGCCACCCTGTAATCCAAGTAATAAAGCAAGCATTTTAAAATCACCACAAAAATCCTATTTAAACTTATCATAGTTTACGTTCTTGAGAAGCCTTTTTACATTGTTATATTCTTCCTTCATCTGAACCGAGTATGCTATAGGTAGGAATGGATACTGATTACCATATTGTAGTAAACAGCTTTGAGGCTTTTTGTAGAACTATGAACAGTCGTCAATGTACAATGTTATGATCAATTCCAATAGCTGTAAATAAGCCATTGATATCTTTGCAGAAACAGAGATCCTCATTTATATCAAAGTATGCTTCAAATTCTTCATGGCGCTTCCTGTGTACTATTAATCTACAGTCCTTCCCCAACAGATTTCATTCACTCTGGATGCTAAAGGCTCAGCTCCTGACTTAGTGAGGCCCAAGTTCAGTTCATTTTGATTTGGAAAGTGTGATTGGGTACTCAGTTTTGGCTAAAAAATTTCATCTATTTCTTCATTGTCACAACCTTCCTACTCTCCTGATGAAAATTCATCATATCCTCTACCTGAAAAAGAAAAAAGAAAAATGCAATTACCAACTGGAACATAAATATGAATTGTATGTGTAATCGCATTACAAAAAAACATAGATATTTGGAGGATTTCAAAATTTATTCTTTTACAAAGAATAGATTTCACAATTTGATAAGATTCACTTACATTTTCTGGTGGTCGTGGAACCAATAAGGTATCGTCATGTGACACAAGTGCATTAGAGCAGGGGTTCTCAAACTTTTTTCAACCAAGGACCACTTTTATTACAGAAAACAAGCTGAGGACCCCCTCACATGTGTTCCCCCCAGGATATATATATATATATATATATATATATATATATATATATATATATATATATATATATATATATATATATATATATATATATATATAATGTACACACTGTTTCGTAATATCAACAGTCATGGAAAGCTGTAAATAAATACTTTAACTGAGAATTAAGTGTAACTCCATCTTTAATTGGCAATTCTGATAATATCAAAACATAAGACAATAATTCAAATGTGTAATCCAAAGATAAG
>NC_134807.1:42447827-42452827 GCF_046742065.1 Oratosquilla oratoria | reverse complement strand
AGCTTTAAAAATCATTTAGATAAACACCTAAGCAAGATGCTGTAATAATTATTATTTATTTCATATTATTTGTTTTTGTTTTGTTATCATTTGTCTGTTTGATTCGTATTATTAGTTAGATGTGAATTTATTATTATTTACTATTTTCCTGTTTGTTTGATATTTAACTATACCTATGCATTTACTTATGTATTTTATTTGATATTTACATTATTATAGTTTTTATTTATTTATTTATTATTATTTTTTTTTTCGCATCCGACCTAGATATGGACCAAAAAGTTTCCTGTTGGCATGCTCCGCCTTTGTAAACCTTTGAATAGAGTTAACAATCGCACTAATCCCATTTGTGCCCGTAAAAAATGAAAGTTTGAGAAATTGTTTAATTTTCACATATATGATTCTTTACATGATATTTAAGTATTTTCTGGATTTTTATGTCAATTTTTGTTCCATATTCAAAGAATAAAACTGAAAAATTCATTGTTGCAAAAATGCAACCATGGGGATCCTAATGGGCCCTCTTGTTGCAAAAATGCAACGATGGGCATCCAAGACAGACCTGGTTTTCCAACAAAAAATAATACAAAGAATATTTAGTTTTCTTTAAATGATTAAGTATTTAATTGGGTTCTTTTCAAAAGGGTAAACAAAATTATATTTCATTCGCAAATATTATTTACCATAATTAATTTCTCTACATTATTTTATTATTCTACTTAAGCCATATCACATGCACAGGGAAAATGCTTTTCATTGTTCTGCATAAAATAAAACTTTCTTTTTTTTTCTTTCTTGTATGTAAGTAAAGAAAGAAACTTCTTTAATCAACTTTCTTACCAAGCAGTAAACAAGCTCTTATCTAACCTAAACAAAATTAGCGTTTTTAATACCTTCATAATTCTTTATGTAGAGTTCCATACATAAGTGATTATTTTATCTTCTACTTTTGCACACTAAGATATATATGTGATTTTGAATAAACAAGAATCTTTAGTAATCAAAGAACACATTGAAGTATTATTGATTTTTTTTCTTATACCTATGAAATATTCAATACACTGTATTAAAAATACAAAGTATATTAAAAAATTAGTCAAATACATAGGTAACATAAGTGGGATTACAAAAAAGAGATCAAACCTTAGCCATTATTGTGATACCCTTTTGAGCACTTCAGGTGTAAAGGAACGTTACATTTCACACATGTGTAAAATGTTTGACTATTGCATTTTTTGCATCTACGCCGTGTCTCTGGGACAGGCATCTCTATACTATGACCAATGTTATCATATTCATCAGTATTTCCTCTTACATTAGCAGTAACTACCAGTTTTTATCTCCCAGGATTCATGGGCTCATTACCATAAGTCTTCAGTAAATGTTGAGCTGCAGACATTGTAAATTCTAGTAGATCCTTCCTGTAGCCTCCTTGTCTAGCAAACAATAGGAAAGTATAATTTCTTACCTCGGATTGCAGTTTGATAATGAGATACATTCTCATCTACTCTGTCTACACCCGCAATTCGTGAGTTATGCTTCTCAATCAAAGAAGGCATTAGTATTGTTACTCTTTTCTATCAGCCTTTGAATAGCACTCAAATTTTTTCAGTGGATATACCCCATGTTTGTTTGATGCTATAGTTACAATTCTATTACCATTCCACCTTACAATAATAATGTTTGATTCTCTGTTATAAAAGTGCGGTTCTGAAAAGGCTTAACCCCTGTAAGTCGACATATTTCAATCATATTACTGCAAAGAGTACCTGTTGCACCATGACCTCTTTCTTGAGGTTAAAATGACTGACCCTCCTACACCAAAATTTTCTTTATAAGAGTTTCCTGGAGGCCCTTCATATTCACCTTTACCTTGATATATATCAATGATATATACATAACCTAGAGGAGAAGTTGCTGCTCATCCTTTGTATCTCCAGCGTATTGGTTTTCCTCGAATGGACTGCTTTGTTGGATGGCGACCATAGTAGGGTATCATTGATTTATCAATCAAACCATCTGTTGCTTCAAAAGCTGTTCCATACCACAGGAAACGTTCATTGAGAATAGTCAAAAGTGGCCTCATTTTATCAAACTTATCAGAATTTGGCAACTCTGCATTGTTAGGTGTATGGAAATATGTCATAATTTCATCAAACCGATTTCATCGCATAGAATTGACAACCAACTCGTTTCGGACATCAGGCTCTAATGACCAATAAAGACGACGGAGTGGAATTGTGTTATAGTCGGACAGTAGTAATATGCCTATAAAAACTAATTTCAGCAGAAGTGAGTTGAAACGCATGGTTCCCCCTTTGAACAACATAAATAACAGTTTGCTTTACCAAGTGATCTATTGCAATAACATCCAAGGATACTTCAAATATATCACTGGGATTGCGAGGTACATCAGCAATTGATGGTCTATAAGGGTAATGAGAAGGCATATCTTAAGCTGGGATGTCTTCTGATTTCCATTCCCTGATCTTCATAAGTTTCTTAGACTTTGTGGATGACTTACTTGAGGAATGTGAGATCTGTTGTGTTTTTCTTTTCCTTGAATAAGGTTCTCTAGAAGTATTAAGTTGCATTTGGGAATATACATTTCCATTAGGCTCATCCAAGCTAATATTAGCCACCATAGCCTCAGCGAGTAATTGTGTCCCAGGTAGATTACTAATCTCAATATTTTCCACATCTCCTGAGTCTTCATCTGTAACCACTCCATCTTCAGGACGTATACAGGAAGTCTTCTTATTCTCTGCAATAGTATCATCGTCATCCAAATCCTCTTGTTCTTCATCTGATGGTAGAATTAGCAGTAATTTGTCAATGTCATACGCATTCAGACCCCTAAAAGAAAGAAAGAAAGATAAAAAAATCCAGTCTCCCATTTCTTGCTTTCTCCATATAACAGGTCTAATCAACTGCGCAAAATTTTACACATGCGTGCATTACATAGAAGCAAATTACAGGTCAATCCACAGTAATAACACTCTATCTTCAGACATTGATATATTATATTTTGCATTAGATTATTGGAGGATAATCAGAAATTTATCATAATTACAATTTCATGAATTAGTAATGGCAAATGAAATCATATGTTTATATATATAAAGGCACTCACCCACACAAAGAAAAGTAGAAAGGCAAAGAGACAGAGAAAAAGAAAGAAACGGTAAAAATACAAATAGATAGACAGATAGAGATACAGATATGTAGATAAAGGGATATATAGATACATAAATAGGCAGTTAAAAAAGAGCAAGAGTGAGAATTAGAATAAAAAAGGATTCTTCCACAAATATGTTATGAACACCTGTTCTCATGACATATACACACATACCTACACATATGTATGCATACATACATACATACATACATACATACATACATACATACATACATACATACATACATACATACATACATACATACATACATACATACATACATACATACATACATACATACATACATACATACATACATACTGTACAAACATATTAGCCTACTTACATAAATATATACATACAGAGACAGAAACAGAAATGGCCATTTATATAGAATTCCCACCGTTGCAAAAACGCAACATGTTTTTAGGCTGGGGTGACCCTAGTTTCGTTTTTGCAACTTTTATCTTTCTTGGTTTTCTAGAAGTCACTGTACTAGAATCAAAGAATCCTGGGAGTGAAAAACTTACTGCGTTTGATTATCACAAATCTCAAATGAACACTAACATGGTCATAAACGCTCTACCAACTCTCACTCAGGATACACGTATGAACAAGTTGAAGCATGTTTTTTGTCGTAAAAACACAACCATGGGCTTATATGGGATAACCCATATATATGTTACCTTCACATTTGCTGTTGTACCGTCGACTCGACGGCGGGGAACATGACTGATCTTAATGCCTGACTTTCCTACTCCTACGGCACTCAGGGACCTCGTTAAGCAGCTGATGCTCGAGCAAGGAGGTCCAACTTGATCATGGATTCATAGTCCAAAGAGCGCAATACCGTTTGTTGGGAAGTTAAGCCCTCTTGGGAATCTACCGGGACGCAGGCATGGCAGGGTGCTGAGCAATGGTAAGGCTTTGCTTTGGTACGTTTGAGCAAAACGAGGTACCTGAGAGTTAGCAATGGGGGAAATAGGCTAACCTTGAGTTAGTGAAGGAATAAAACACTTAGGAATTAGTGAAGGAGGGGAATAGGTTAGCCATGCTTTAGTGAAGGAGTGAGATAGGTTAGCCACGCGTTTGTGAAGGAGGGAAATAAGTTACCCATGAGTTAGTGAAAGGAGGGTATTGATTACCCAGGAGTTAATGAAGGAAGAATATAGCTTACGGAAGAGTTAACGAAGGAGGGAAATAGGCTAGTCAGGAGTTAGTGAAGGAGTGAAATAGGTTAGTCATGCGTTAGTGAAGCAGGGAAATTGCTTACCCAAGAGTTAGTGAAGGACGGATATAGGTTACCCAAGAGTTAATGAAGGAAGGAAATAAATTAGTCACAAATTAGTTGAAATAAGCATGATACGATATTAAATTTCTTGCTGTTAATGATGATTGTTATAGATATTAGAAGGAGATTGGAGGAGAGATGTGGAGGGAGGTTGAACTAGAAGTAATGAAGAATGATAGGATGGCGAGAATAGGAGGACGATAGACAAAAATGAAGTGGGATAAGGAGGGAGAGGGAGAAGGAGGGAGTGGGATGGGAGGGGGAGGGAGAGAGAGAGAGTGAGAGGGAGAGGGAGGAAGTGGGAGGGGAGGGAGAAGGAGGGGAGGGAGAGAGAGAGAGAGGGAGTGGGAGGGGAGGGAGAGGGAGGGGAGGGAGAAGGAGGGGAGGGAGAGAGAGATGGAAGGGGTGGGAGGGGAGGGAGAGGGAGAGAGAGAGGGAGAGGGAGAGGGAGGGAGTGGGAGGGGAGGGAGAGGGAGAGGGAGGGAGTGAGAGAGGGGGGAGAGGGAGGGGAGGGAGAGGGAGGGGAATGG